>NC_045639.1:26745682-27038182 GCF_009829145.1 Chiroxiphia lanceolata
CTTTTCAGTTTTTCTAGCAACTCTCCCACTGCTACATGGAGAAAAGCTTTCATTGTTCCTAAGGTGCTTATTTGTGACCTTTTCTCTGCTTTCTGATTCCCTCTAACATGTTCTCAGTGAAATCCTTGGTGTGCAACCAAGACAGTTGCTGAAGTTGCTGCAGCTTTCTGTGCAGTGGCTTTGATAGTTAAAAAAGAAAATTAATTTAGAAAGAACTCCTCCCATTTTTATTTCAACAGTGGTCTCGCAACTCACAGGTAACAGTTAAATGCCAGCAGTGCTGATTTGCTATCCTAAATAGTGTACATGAGGTAGAGAAACCGCCAGTTCCTTAGAACTCCAGCTGAGGGGAATGCAGCTACATAATTATAACAAAAATTTCTTCCTCAAACCCTGCCTCTTAAATCCCTGTGTGAAGAAACAGCCTCTGCAGTCAGTCTGCAGGTGGGGAAGCGAGCTCTGGCATAGCAGGGCCACATTCTTCCTTCCAGCAGCTTCCTCTCTTTGTAAGGAAATTGTCCCAGTCCCGAGTTCATTTGTGGTCCCTTGCTGTGGCAGAGGAGCAAAATCTAAAGCGTTTACAGCTTTAGAAAGCTCAGGCCAGCACTCCAAAAGTGACAACTGTCCCGCTGTCCCCCTGATGCAGCAGGTCTCAGTGGGAGACCCCTGGGCACACAGGCTGCAGGGAGCCGGTCCCGCTCTCGGCTTGGCGCAGGCTCAGGGCACGGCCCCTGAGGTGGCACATTCCTGAAGTCTGCAGCGCGCCAGGGATAACTATACTGCTGAAATATAAAGTTGCATATAAAGATTTCATGAACTAGATTATATTTTCATCACCTTTATGCATATGAAGTCTTTTAATTTCTATAAATCTTACAGTGAGATAGAATTAAATCATATTAGTGTGAATTATAAATGTTTAGGGATCACTCATCTAAGAACTTGTAGTATTTAATTTACAAGGACTATACATTTTTCAAATCTCTTAACAAGAAACCTTAAGCACTTCTTGAGGTTTTAAAAAAAGAAAAGAAAAAAAACCACAAACACCCAACAGATCTGGAAAGCAAAAATGCTCTATTTTTCCCAGGATCCTGAATGAGTGACTCAGGAGGTATTGTAATTGCGAAAGCTTTCTGTGTGTAAGAACCTGGTTAATACTCTTATTAGCATCTTTTTTAATCCAGGTAACATAATAGTCAAAGTGTCAGATGAATGTCTCAGAAGTGGACCATTAAAAAATAAATTGCGAAACCTTTGAGAGATTAGCATTTGAATCCAGCCAGAAGCTCCTTGAGGTTCTTGGGTGTGGATCAGAGTCCTTAATGCATAAGTTGCTTGCTATCACAAACCACATCAGCCTCCAAGTTACTCGGAATGAGAAGACAGTAGCCACAATTATTAGTCTTAGCTCTGGAGTTGTTTCCTCTGGGAAGCAAATATGCAAATTGAGATTTTCATTGTGAAAAGAGGTTTCATTTTCTGAAACCTTTCATTTCTAAAGAAGTTTGAAAAGCAAACAACAAATGACGTACATTAAAACAGTATTTTCAGGGTAAGTACTTATGTTTTAATTCATAATAATGATAGTTAGCTCTTAAACAGGGTAGTACTTTGCACATTTAATATGCTTTTTGGAGTTATTACATAGCATCATGGGCTGATACAATAGAAAGTGGTTTACCTTTTCCCATGTCGAGAAACTGAAGCAAAGAAATTAAGTAACACATATAGAAAGGCTCCACCACAGGCAGAAATGCATTTATAATGCAAGTCTCGCTCAAAGACAGTTCTTAAACAACAGACCTTCAACCATCCATCACAGTTTATTTTTGTGCTAGATGTTGGTGTACCCCAGGAACTGTATTTTTTTCATCATCAGATATCATTGGAAATTCCCTGAAGGGGTTATTATTCTTTCTGATTGATGGTACCACTATTGGATTTCTCAACAGAAGTACTGAAATACAGACAGTGACCGAGGATGTGTGAGAAGTATTTTAATTTGGCTTCTCCCTTCTTCTAATGCATTTCAGCAGCAAGCTGCTAATTTTCAAGGGATTGGTAAGAGCACCAAAGAAAATACGTGAAACTTTGTCAAATTTCTACAGGAGAAAAAGGCTGTTTGTTTGTTTGGAGGGAGCACTGGTCATTGGTACAACTTCATATTGTTTTACTGCTCCTACTGCTTTGCTACTTTCCTCCTCCTCGAGGAGGAGGCTCAGCGGAAGTGGCTTTAGATTAACTCTTTACAATCTCACAGAAATCTACAGAAATGGTTTTGGCCATTTTTTTGAGACAAGAACTTTCACAAGTCTGCTTGTGGCTACTAGAAGCTTTAGGGATGAGGACCACACAATGCATTTTGCAGCTTTAATTTCCAAAGGTCTGTGTGAATCACAGCAAAGGCATTAGTACTGTGTAAGTGTACTCAATAATTGATGCAAACAGTTAAAGTGGTGACACAACAGGAAGCAAAGTGGTGATTTAACCTTCCTTTCCCAGTACAGGGAACAGCAGCAGCTCAGCAGATTACTATGGAAAGGGCAGGTGTTTTTGTCATGACTCTACAACAGCTTGTGCCAGGTTAGGTGCATCTGTGCTTTTCTGTGCCCACCCTGCAGACAAGGTGCTGCCAGATAACTGTATGGGGAATAAAAAGGGGTCATGTCACAGGCACCAACATTCTGGGCATCTGCCAGCTTATGTAGTGAGGTAGAAATATTAGCAAACACATGGGCAAAGAGTCCATTATGAAAATAAAGGGCATGGGAGAGCACAGAAACAGTGAGTTTACAGGCTGTGCAGAAAAGAAATGGGAGGGAAGAGGTGGGATTCTCATCCAAGGGAGAGATATTCACCATGACAAAAATAATTTGGAGAGGTGTTAAGCTCAGTTAAAAGGCAGCCCTTTCAAAGTACTTTCAGAGTTATTTTCAGCTGTGAGCAAAGCAGAGGAATATTGCCACTGGGTAGAAATTGCTGCCAAACAATGGTTGGTGGAAAGGATGCCTACTGCTGAGCCCCAGTCCGTTTCAGATCACTTTTGGCCTGCTCCTTTCTTTGTTGTAAGGCCCCATTACAGCAATAACCACTGCAAAGCATGGGCAGCATCCCATCCTGGTCCTCCATGCCAAGGTGGCAAGGACTGGAGGCCTCTAAGGCCCCAAGGGCTGAGGCCCCAGGTTGCTTAATAGCACAAGGAGGGCACATCCTATCTTAGGCCACGGCATTAAGAAGTCCCTATTTATGCACAAAAACTAGGAGTGTGAGCAAAGTGGTTTCAGTTAGGTCCTCATGGAATGGATAATCCTACCAGGCATGAAGCTCAGTGAGACATCCTGCCAGCCTCGGAAAGGCAGAAGACAGATCCTGCAGAGGCAGCACAACCATGGCAAGGAATGTAGGTAAGACTAAACAGCTTAAAGACTTCTCCAGAGTGAACATAATCTGTACCATTTTGAAACTTTCCAGTGACCAATAATCATGGGCGCAGGACTCTGCAGATTGCAGACCTGAGTATGTTGGGGCGCCCAAATCTGGGCTCCCATTTATATTGCAGTGCATTTGTGGGATGTGCTCTGTGTGTGCACTCACCACAAAAGATAAAAGCTGAGGGAGCAGCAGGGCATGCTGAGTGCTGGGAGGTTGTCCCAGCCTTGTGTGTTGGCTTACCTGGACTCAAGAGCACAGCATCAAGGCAGGGTATGATTGTATGTGGCTTATGGTTCTGCCTTCATCAATCAACCTCATGCTAATGAGGTGATTAGGAATGTGTTTTCCCTAGGTAACCACTCTTGCCAGCAGGCAGGGGGCATTTTATGGCCATACAACTATGCTGTTTTGCTGCTGGATGGGATTCCCCTGTCCCAGAGCCACCATCCATTTTACCTGGTGCTCCAACACATAGTGCTTCCCACCTGCGCTGAACAGGGCCAACCTGAAATGAACACTTGCATGAACAATTCAGAGCATTGTACAATCAGATATTTGAGTTGCATAAGCACTGCACATTTTCCTATTGCTCTTCAGAGGCTGATGTGTGTAGCCTTAACAATTTGTTTATTCATCCGTTCCAGTAGCTTTGTTCCTGCTGACTTCTATCTAAAAGGGAACATAATGCACATTTTATGAGCTATAGGACAGTTATGGCTTCGAGTGAGTCCATATGCACCAGAACTGAGAAAAAAAAGGATATTAGAAAACCCTCATACACATAAGAGCTCCACTTCTAAATTGTTGTTAGTATTCCCCTTTGCTGATTTCTTACCTTTTACTAGCATGGAAATAAGAATAAATTTAATACTTAATGGTGAATCTGGATGTATTTTCAGTATAGAGAACATGGGGAGATATCGGAATATTCAGAAATCTGCGAGCTGAAGGACAGCTTTTCCCAAAGTGTTGAAAAAGCTCTTTCAAATGAGGAAAGAAAATCACTTTAAACATTCATTTTAAAGATATTGATGTAGCAATATGGTGCTGTGCAATGCATCTTTTATGCTTAAAGCAGAATCATTGGTATCTTCCAACATTTCTTTTAAAATCTGACTTCCAAAGGCAAATAGTCCTGCAGTGATAGTTCTCTGAGGGATATCTGTGGTACTTTGAGCTACAAGCTGACTGCAAGCTCAGGCACAACATGGCTTCACCTATGTTGAACTCAGCATGCTAAGCCAAGGAATACACTCTAGCTATTTGTGCTTCCTGTCCTGGCTCTGGCCATCTGTTATGGCCAATAGAAGTCCTATGGTTTGGCTACAAATGTCCAGCCTTGGCCTATATGAGCTTTCTCTTTCAGGGAGGAGTAGCCTAAGGGTAGGCTGCTTCTAAATCCAAATCCTTCAGTGGATAGCTTCAGGACCTGTTAAGCAGGTTGTGTTACTACATGCTTAGATGGGACATGTGGAAGGTGATGAGCCAGTTCTTTGTGCTGTAGACCAGTGCTAAGCAGTCCCACCAGGCTGAACCTTCTCTCTTAACATTCCCTGAAGGTTGCTTCTAGTCTGTGTTTGAACTTATAACCTCCAGAGGTGGGTTTGAGTTTGTGTGCAATATAGACATAACCAGTCACCTGTGCTGAACCAGTTCTTTTTCTGTGCTAGTTTAGCTGGGATGTAACTCAGAAACCTCTGCCCTGTACTGGTGCAGTGAAAGGTAATTACCCTTCCTAAAGGAAAACAAAGCTGAACAAACCTCCACTTAGCTTTGAAAAGCTGCTCTGATAATTGTCTTAAAACCCAACCTGAAAATGTGAAGCATTAGAAAACATTACACCACAGCCCATTCATTATGCTTATATAGTAGAAGTTTATTTGTACAAGCAATTGCTGTGTCTATCACACTTAGACCCCATAGGACCTTCTTATATGGCCCTGTGACTCCATGAGAATAGAGGTAATTCTCTCTGGGCAGCTATGGATTACAAAGGAAGTCACCACCACTGTGAGTAGCATTATCTTAACAAAAATCTCCCTGCTGTTGCCCAAACCTTGACCTACTGTGTAGTTCTTTTTCTGTTAACATAACTCACTTGACATCTTTACCTTTGTATACCACTTTGCTGTGATTCTCTACGACCCTTTTAAAGAACTATAGTGGTGGTAGGGCTTCATTGCAAAGATAAACTGCAAAGCATAGCCAAATTTGGAGGCTGTGGAAGGAAGAATAAAGGGTTGTTTGTTACTATTGCATATATAGACCGCCCCAAAGAAATAATAATAAAACATGCATGGTAGAAATAATAATAAAACATGCATCTTGTATGCCCTCTGTCCTCAGGCCACATAGGCCTGTCCTTTCTGAAATTTCACTAGCTTTTTTTGCATCAGGGAGAGTAAAACAGCAACAATAAAAATTATATTTGCAGTTTCCATACTTCGTCATTAAAACCCAGATGCTTTTCTTTTCTGAAGGATCTAGGAAGGTCTGAAGCTCCCCAGTCCAGGCTATGGTGTGACATGCATGATATCACTATTCAGTTTTCTAGGATCTTGTCAGGGTCCAAGAAAGACCAGAGCAGAAAAGTATCAGGTGCTACATTCCCCCTCCTTTTTCTTCCTGGTTATATTTGTGATATTTGACTTTCAGAGGTCTGATCCACCTCTGTTTCCTAGCTTCTTGCATTCCTCAAGGACTATGTGCTCTTATACTCTGCAACAACAGGAGGAGGCAAGAGTGGTTTGCAGGGATGCAGGATGGTGGTGCACAGGCAAGAACAATTTACAGGAAGTGGTAGAGCTCTACTCAAACAAGAGATTTTTTTTTTTCTGAAGTAAACTCAGCAACATACAGACATCCTCAGAGATTCTCAGTTTGCTGCCTCCTCAGTCAGTGCTTGTACTCTTCAAGGGTAGTGAGGAAACTACACCTTCTCCTTTTGATAGGATAATAGAAGTGAGGTTATCCACACTGACCTGCACCTTCTGACTTTTCAGTAAACCAGCAAGCTTTATTCCATCAGATGAAGCATGACCTGTTTTACTCCCCTGCTGTTCACTGGTACTTAGATAGCTAGAACATAAAGACTTTGGAGCACAACAGGAGTTAGGATGCTGCTGGTAAGTGTGGAAAACCTGCACACATATGCTCTGGCTTTGTTTCCCAAACCCATTAGGCTCTCATGTGAAAGGTGCTGAGTAATGAGGTATTAGCTGTCACCATCGACTTCGCTTGTCCTTTTACATGAACTCCTCCTCAGTACTGAGATAGTACCCACTCTCTTTGGGACTTGCCATATCTTTAGGATTCTTCACCCTTCTGATAAAAGGCCTAGCCTGAAAAAAGGGCACGTCTCAGGCTCATTGCAATACCAAATGCAGATGCAGAGCTCTCCTCTGGAAAATACTGCATCAGCACTAACTGACCAGTTCTCAGCAGCCCTCCTGAATGATGTGAGTAACTGTAAATAGCGACACAGGAAGAAGTTCCATATGTAATTTGCTCCATGTTGTTGAGTCGGTGAGGAGAGCTGAGGAGTCTCTGGCTTGAATCTCAGCCCCTGATGAACCACACAGGTTTGCTCAGTAGGCTCCAATACCCTCAGGGCTCTGCACTGTGTCCCTGCAGACAAAGGAGTGCCACTGGCTCTTGTGCCACCCTAAGAGTTTGAAGGCTGTGTCCTGTGCCCAGCAGCAGCAGGTGAGTATATCACGTGTATTTCCCCCAATGCATGTTCTGTTTATCTGGACTCTGTACTTTGCTGAGATCTGGAGGGGTGCAACACTTTCTGGCCTTACCACAGAATACAGAGCCCTCCCTTGCTCCCATCCCTGTGTCATGGATCCTCAGGCTGTGGAACCTGCGACACAGCCTGGTGCTGTGGTGTGGTGAGGGCTCAGATGTCAGGAGTGTTTAGCCCTCCTGCGGGCAACATTGTCCCCACCCCATCTATCTCCAGAACAGGCCTTTGTTTTCACCCCATGGGAGGAAAATAATCCCCTTGCCTCTGACCACACCTGGATTCAGCCTCCAATTTGGCACCTTGAAAAGTGGGCCAATTCTCTAACACTCTTGCCAGGACTAAAGCCAGTGTGAATGCAGCTAATTCTCACTGCTCTAATTAGTGGTGAGTTAGCAAGGGAAGACCTCACCTTTTAGAAAAACTAAAAAAAAAGAGAGAGAGAGAAAAGGGAAAGAAGGGAGGAAAGAAGGCAGACAGCAAGAGGGAAAGAAAAGGAAGAAAAAGAGGAAGAAACAAACAAATGTACTCTCTGAAAAAGAAAAAAAAGAGAGCACCAAGCACTTAATAGCTGTAACTGGGAGGGAGGCTGGGAATGACCCCTTTACTTGCAGGTGCAGGACAGAAGAGGCTGTCCTACACTGGTTGGAGGTCTGAGCACTGGGAGAGCACCAGGGACCTGCAGGGCAGCTGTAGAGCAAATGCCTTCCTTCATTTTCTGGCTTGCTTTGGCTGTAGGTCTCTGGGGAAACCTTTGGTGGGGAAATCAGACAAAGGTATTCCTGTTTTTACTCACAGAAATTCATTGGTTCAGAGAAATGCCCCAAAATAACTGTTGAAATACAGTTATGTAGTCTCAGACAAACAAAACAAAAATTCTCCAGCACTGCTCCACAAACCCTGGCCAAAAATCAGCATTTTCCCCAGCTTATTTAATAATTAGATGCCTTTCTCCTCATCCCACCCAAAAGAAAAAAACCCCTGCATCTGCTCTAGATAACTTGAAATAAAGGGGGCCAAAAGCTGTATGTATGGTTTTCTTAGCTTCTCTACACAGAGAGCCAGGGCCATGGAAACATCAGACTAAGAGGCTTAGAGTAAATCCTGGCAGTCTCAGTGCTAGAAACTCTCCCACTGATAAACAAAGCCTAATAAATAAGTTTGAGAGAAAAACTAAATGAGAGTGTGTCATTGTTGAGCAGTTAATTAGGATCCCTCTAAGCATTTGTGCTGCAAAGAACAAGAAAATTAAAGAATATGAAAACATATGTTGGCAAGAGTGAGAACATGCTAAAAGTAAACACTGCTGTTATTATTAGCAATAAAAATAATATTAATTAGTTGTATTACAGTAGCACCTAGTGGTGCTACTGGATCTCATCCCCAGATGAGATCAATGTCCCCAAAATACAAAGGTCTTAAATAAGAAGATGCATGTGAGTGTATAAAAGTGCATACATATATAACATATGTATACAGGTGTGTGCACATAGCATATAGATAGACACATAGTTCAAGTGATGAAGGAACCCCAGCAAATGGAAATCAGGCTATAGAATATTTTGTAACTTGGCCTCTCTTGTTCCTATTTTTTTAATGTTGCTGCAGTGCAGCTGTTTGCAATTGTTATTTATGATACAGAGAACAGAGGACTGTAGTTGTGGTGCAGGAGTCAGGGTATATATGCGTGTGTGCGTATTCATACACGCAACCATGTGTCTGTCTGTCTATCTGTGTAGGTACACACACACGTGCGTGCACATTCAGACCACGTGAAGTCGTTTTTCTCCTAACGGATCAGAACAACACAGAAAGCTCGGCTGAAGATAGAATAAATGCTTCCCCAGAGGATCCATTTACTCCCCAACCACCATTTCTTCACCACAAGTGGAACTGCCGCTGTCCTTTCAGTGCACACGTAGACGTACTTTGGAGAGAGATTTCTGTCCCCACCTTGCACTGTAAAATCCTCCCTTAAGAAACTCATGGTTGAATACTGCCCTCAGCTAAGTCAATATAGCTTTGTCTCAAAGGGTACAGAACTGCAAGTTGCAATTGCTGCAGTTTCTTCTGACTTCTACTAAACCAATTCAAATAAATTTAAAAAAAAACCAAAACCTTTCCTGATGTAGATTTGCATGCCATAACAAGGAGAGGCTATAATGATCCAGATGATACACAGTTAACTGTAATTCCTGATTCCTCAAGACGTGGGAACTAATTTAATTGTTAATGTTTTGGTGCCTGGGTTTCCTAAGAAAATGAGCCCTTGCAGATTATCTGGGTTCCTGTTTCAAACAGAGCAGTACAGAGGGCTTTTTAGAAAAAATCTTGTTTTACTCTAAAATAGCAGCAAAAATTTTGAGATTTCCAGTGCAGAAATTGTACGGCAGGTCCAGATGTCAATTTTAATGATGGGAGACATGCTTCGTTTGAATGATAATTTCATTAGATTAGTTTGTAAACTTTTAATGCAAGTTGTATTATATGTCTAAGAAGAAACAATTTGTGTGACAGACTATCCTTCATAATCCCCCTCTTCAGCCTTCTGCTAACAAAAGACCCTTAATACTGAAGATGTTTTGTGGGAGGAGAAACATTTTCCAAACAAGTAGTTTCTCTATTCCAGCCCAGGTAACAAAGAAGGCCTTAGGAATTTCTGTGGGCCTTGTCAGGACTGGCCCATTGGTCTTAAAGCCACCTGCTGCTTAAGCCATTGGTCAATAGATTAACTGCTGCTATTACTAAGTGTTTAGGAAAGTAAGTTATGTGGCAGAGCAAACAAAATCAACCTCCTTAACACATGTTAATTCAAAATTTAATAAATCTGCAGTGAGAACAGTAAAGCAATCAAGGACAGTGGGGTGCGTAGGAAAGCTCTTCCTATGTGCTAGTCCTCCAAGCAAAGTATCACATAGCAGATAAAAAGTCTTCATGGCATCTTAAACAAAAGGATAATACTCTATTTGCTTTGCAAAACTCCCTTGACACTTCCCTCCACCCCTCTGCCTTCCTCCTTTTCTTCTGGCTCTTGGATGCTGTTCTGTGCTGCAGATTTTGGGCAATTTCCAAACCTCAGTCACAGAAGTTAAGTTCACAATAAATAGTAATAGTGGAGTAAATTCCTAGTGAAAAGATGGGAAGCATTGAAATACCGGCAAAAGCTGTGACACTCCACAGCTCCACATGACTTACGCTGTTATGAAGAACACATTTTAACAGAACAAATCTCCCCCAAAAAGAGAAAGCCTTGGGCTTGCCTTCACATGCAGTTGAGGACTTTGCCTTGCCATGGAGGTCCAGGAGGATTTCCACAGGGGAACAGAATTTCATGAGGCCAATGCAGGTACCCAGCCTCATGGATCTGGTCTGGGAGCAGGTCAGAAAGGTGCTATCAAATTCTTCTCAAGCAGTTTAAATCTTATTTGCCTGCTGCCCTATTCTATTTTGTGAGATGAAAGAAAGACTTGGGAGAAAAATTTTGCTTTTGCAAGCAAAAAAGGGAATCGAGAGATACCAGGTGTTGGTGCAGCTTGCCTTAGGAGTTCTTGGTTTTCTGTGACATGCTTCAAGCACTTGTGATTTCTCATACTGCAAATTTAAATAACTGGTAAAATATAGTTGTAATTATCATTTTGGAAAGATCCACAAAAATTCTTGGAATAAATATCCATTTCTGTGCTGTCTTTTCTTAACTCTTAACTCCTGTGTTTCATTAATGAGTAATTTATTTTGTATATGAGTCAGCTGGGACCTAAAACTGAAGATCAGGATTATGATTGCCCTTACTTGGCTTATAATCATGGGATGGATGCTATTGTATGGGATCAGTCTGTGTTTTGTCAATGGGTCCTCAGGAGAAGAGACAAGTCCAGAACAGTGGCAATTCAGATCATAGGTATGTTGCCCACTGATAATTTTCTCACTGAATGTTTGGGGGAGGCAGAAGTGGAGAAATATGCTGTAACATATTCCTGCTCCAGAATATGCACACTTATACACAGGGTGAGGTGTGGCAGCTGGCACTGGTCTTTTCTTCACAAATATGACCATTTGTTACTACTGGGTTTGGGGTCTGGGGTTTTGCAAGTTTCCTGCAAGCCTAGTACTGGTTTTGCCAAGTGCATTCAAGTGGTTCCAAATGTACATATCGACAATCAGGTGCAGTACTTCTGTTAGGAAAACAAGGCAACTTCCAGTCAAGTTTTCAGTGGGTATTCCTCAAGATCCATATGCATGTGGTTAGGTCTAGCTCTGGCAGAGCCTTCCTTAACCAGGCACACGAATAAATGCCACTGCAAGCCTCCATGCTGTTTGGAGGACTGAAGGTTCCCCCTTCATGAGGCTGTAAATCTCCTGAGAGGAGAATGAAGCAGTAACTCCAAAATGGATTCCCTGCAGACCTTGTGAGTTGTTTTTTTCTCTGGTGGGAGAGCATTTAGACCCCTATGAACAAGATAAGTGATTTTTTGTGGCATGGTAGATATTGGCGGGCTATCAGCTGCCATCATGGAGCCCCAGCTGATGGTTGTAGCAAGACATTAGAGCCTATATTTGAAAAGGACATTGATCTCAGATTTTTATAATACATCAAAGCTCCTTGCATGTCTGTGAATAGTTGGGGTAAAATGCTAAGAACATTTCAGCAGGACAGCTATCCTTCCTTTGCTTCCCATATCTAATCAACCTCCCTTCCGACAGTCTGATAAAATCATGATGGTAGATTAAAATCAGAGGTCCACGTATAACATCAGATTGCCTGTGTCACATTCTGAATGTCTTTTACTCCAAGACCTATTTTCCTGACGGGACAAAGCGTAAAGAAAGCCAGATCTAGCCCTATATTTATGCTCTGCAGTGAGCACATAGGACACTTCCATTCACAGTATCTCTTTCCAAGAAGGTGGGTGAGCATCTGTCTTCACAGCTGATACCAAAGCTGGTTTTCAGCCAGTCTGCTGGCAAGAGATACTAGTGAGTAGGGTCCCATTCGACAAGCCATAAGCTCTAGGTAGTTTAATGTAACTCAGTCAAAATTAAAGTACTTGCCTGGTTTATTGTGCAACATCCCTACATTGCCTCAACCTGGCAAGGTCAGCTGGATAACATTATAAATGGGTAGTCCCTGGTTCCTTTTCAATTATCTTTAATGTGATGTTACTTTCTGTACATGTATTAATTGTATAAGCCAAGAAAAAGTGTGGAGTAAAGGAATATATTTTTAGATGTCACTTTATTTGGAAAGCAGGAGAGGCAGTCTCTTCTGGGATTTGATACTCATAAGCTGAATGTTGCTTTACTGCTGTGATATGGTTAAATCACGCAATTTCTTTGCTGCCTCATAATGAAGAAACCTAAGCTCAACTATTTTTCTCCTTCGAGACTCAGAATTCAGACTCTGTTTGAAAAAAGACTGATTTTGGATCATTTCCTGCTCTGAGTGTGCTAGGTATTACACAGGGTGCAAAGGCAATACACAGTATAGCATGACACTTAAACTGTTATTACACTTATATTGCATTTAGAAAAAAAATCTTCAATCAGTCATAGTTAACCTAGGAGAGCGTTTTCCCCAATGTGACACTTAAATGTTTTTAAAATAATGGGATGATTTGTTTCTTTCTCCTTGAATATGAGGCAGTGAGGTTAGAAGGGGAAGCAGAGGGGGGATGAAAAGTGGCTTATATTGTCAAGGTCTCCTTAACTGTTAAGCAGTGGGGGAAAGAATCAGACTGCTTTCCTCAGCGAAAACAGAGAGATATTCTCCACTGATGACTGTCCTTCTAAGCCTTTCCTATCACAGGCTAGCAGTTAAAATAATACTCACCTACTGGGCATCCAGCAGAGTTGATCTACCTTTTCTGCTAGGAGGTTCACGTCCAGTCAAGCCTGATTAATCTATTGCAAGTCCTGAATGATCCCAAATATAACACATAACAGCTACACCTGTTTATCAAGCCAGTTCATTTCCCTTCCCCTATTCCACACTGAAAAGGAGCATTAATTAAAACAGTAAACAAACGAGCGCCTATTCTAAATCAGAGCTGCAGGCAAAGAAGAGATAACTTAGGCTCTTGAGAAGAGGGATTTTCAGTTAATTTATGGAATCTACTGTCACTCTCAGGGCAAGGGAGCTTACGTAGCTGGGAAATTGAAGCAGACAGGCTTTGTCTAAACACTTCTTTTTCAGTGAATATCTTTTCTTTTTTCCTATTTTAATTTTTAATCAAGACTTTTTTTTTTTTTTAAGAAAAGAAATTGCTAGATTTTTCCAGCGTTCCGGTGACTCATACAGCTCCTGTGAGATATCCAAAAGATAGAAGAGAGGAGTGAGGAGGAGAGGCAGGAAACCGAGCTTTAAAAAAGGCAGTGTAAGAATATGAAATGTTCTGTTAGCAAATTATTCCCTGGAAATTAATTGCTGTGCTTCCATCCCTTTTATTCACCAGTTCCCCAGCATTTTCATCTGTACCCTGGTCCTGGACCAATGTTGATGTGAGTGCAGGCTTTTGTTCACTCAGATACCCAATGACTGCAGAGAGCCCACCTGAATTAAATAGTTGCAAAATAGTGTCAAAAAGAGAACTCGGTTGCTGTACTGAGAAGCTGACAGGCTAAGGCCCATCTGCAAGAGCTGACTGATCCGTGCAATATAGAAGTGTGCATATGAGCAAGCTTACAGGGCTGTGACAAAGGGTCTGGTACTGCTTGCAGACATCCCCAGAGACTGTGAGGAGAGCACCGAGGGAATCAGAGAGGCAAAGCCCGGGCGTCGGCTCCCAGTTTTGCTTTACGGATGTTGTTTGCACCCATCTCCCAAACTGGGTGGCAGGGCGGGCTGCCTTCCCCAGCCCCATTTCTGCATGAGAAGTCTCACAGGGGAATTGCCCCGATGTAGCTGCTGCAAGGTCAGGGCCTCTGCTTCAATATGCGTTTTGCTTTGCTTTGGTTTTGTAAGGGAGGCACATACACATTCAGTTTTTGATAGAGGGGAAGAAACAGCAGGGGAGTGCCTCGAGCTGCAGGAGAAATGGGGGCCAGACCCCCCTGAAAGCAAAGAGGTGATGTGCTCTGAATTCCTCCTCACAAGCACATTGCTGAGCTAATTGAAACTGGCTCTCCCACATCCCTGGAGAGTGCCCTGACCTCCTACCTACGGGCAGCTGGGGGGAGGGCTGCGAGGCAGGAAAAAACCCTCTCCCTCTCTCCCTTTCCCCTTTCTCCCTCTCTTCCTCTCTCCCTCTTTCCCTCTTTCCCTGTCCCTCTTCATTTTTTAATCAGCAATTCTACCCTGAGAAACCTTCACTGCTGTGGCTCCTGCTGCACATGCCCAGGACAAATTTCAGTTTCAACGAATCACCATTTTCTGTCAAAAAATTTGCAACCTGTTCTTGCTATGAGCTGCTTTTCAATTCCAGAGCATAGCTAAAAAGATTACTGCTCTGCCCAAAATAAAATACTATTGGCAGGGAGACAGTTTAAACTCCTATCAGCGAGGAATTGTCATAATGAAGGCTGCATTTCTCAGGAATCAAACTATCATTTTGCTTCTTACAATACTGTTGGGACTCTCTCCCTGGGCTAATTAATATATTAGACATTTTATTTCAGACTGAGATTTGAAATAATTCAGTTTGTGAAATTACATTGAAATTGTAGTTTTCATAAAATCACAGACAAACCAAAAAAAGTTCTGTAAACCTTTGTCATTTCAGATACAAACCTCTTTTAGAGCTACAGGAATGCCTTCTACATATTTCAAGTCATCCAGCTTTTACCGGTGGCATATCCAGTAATCATGTTGACAAATTAATGGTAGAGAATTAGTTGTACATTAAAGATTTAAATTATATTATGCGGCACATTGTCATAAAATGATATAAAACAATTGGCAAATAAATGTAAATTAATTCCAGTTACTGACATGTAAAACGCAGAGTGACATCTGTACACTTCTCGACTCGCGCAGCTGCCATAGTCTGAAACGTAAAGCAACAGGGGAAGCGGGATGGTGCGGCATGGAGCAGCTGGAAGGGGATGGGGTCAGGCCTTGTGTTTGGGAATTGCGGTGGGCTGGGAAAACCATACCTCCACTTCTAAACAAACAAGTTTGTGTCCAGCATCGCCCCTGCGTGCCCTGGGGGGATGGTAGAAAAGTTTCCTTTGTCAAGCAGGATGAATACCTTGTCATGACAATACTTGGGGTTTTGTATTATCCCACCCCGACCAAAATCCTGCAAGTTCCTATCAATACCAGAGAGCAATTGCTTCCCAGGGCACAACCCCTGGACTTTCAGGGGCTCACACACTACTGTGCTGGCTAATTATATGGAATCCATTTCCTGGTATGAAGGAATGCATTACCTGCAGCAAAGGATGCAGAAAATATTGGACACGGGAGGCACTAGGAGGAAGCAGAAAGCAGCCATGAATTCAAGCCCTGACCGTGGGTTTATACCCACAATCCAGACCCATGCTGAGAGCCTAATCACTGGGGCCATTCTTTGAGCTGTTGTCCAATCAGTCCTTGAATAGCAAAACCCCACAATGCAGAGTATGAATTAGAGGGGGGGAATAAACGTGGGCGCAGACTTTTTTTGCAACAATACCTAACCGGGCCTTTCAGCCAGGACAACTCATGGACAAAAGCACGGCGGAAATTGAAGTAACTTTTGGAGGCCCTCGGCAGTAAGAGCTAGCTTGATGAGGGTAGCACTGGCTTCTTTTTTGTGTGGACCGGATCAATTATTCACTGGGGGGGGGGGGAGAGGTGGAGGAAAAAAAAAATCTTAAAAATTGGACATTTGTGTTGCACTGGCCTTGGAAATCACAGTTGTTCGCTGAATAAACCCAAATATTTTTGTCTCCTCCTCCTCCTCCTCTCCTTGGCGGATGCTGCAGTGATTTAGGGATGGCTGGCGGAGTGCTCACATTCCTCACCCTTCCCCCCCACGCCTGAAGAAGAGAAAAGCTTCTTGAGCTATAGAGATGTCAGGTCTCTGTTTTAAAATTTAGCTTTGTTTACCCAACAGAATGGAATTCATTACTGTTCAATTTTCTGACCTTTTTTATTCAAAATGTTGGAAGTAGCAAAAAGCTCATTTGAAGGTCACAGGTTTATGTATCTATTCTCTTAAGTGTTTTAGAAATTCATATGGAGGACACTAAAGGTGGAATATGTGAAAACATACTGTTCATTGTTTACCCTAACCTTGCCATGATTATTAGATAAATGAGGGAAGCAAAATGGCATTAAAAGCCATTGTTAACAGTGAATTTTTTTTTTCCCTGAAGACTGTTCATTTTTGCCCCCGATCTGCAAAGGTCATTTTCTAATTCTTTTCACTGAGTAGTTTATATAACTTCTGCATTTCAAGTCTATAAAAAGCTTTTGCAGACTTTTCATACTGTAAGTAGTAATTTGTTTCATTATCGTTTGAATTTTTATATGTAATTCCTATGGATGTTTTGCTGATATTGTCAGGCTTAAAAGCTGAGAGGCTTTTCAGTTATTCCTTTTCTTTTTTTTTTTTTTTAAGTGAGATCCATTCTATCTAGATAATTTGAAATTAGTGGAATCAATCAGTCGACGATTTAAAAGCCAAACTTTGCGGCAAAAGAGATTCAGACTAAAATTATTTTATTTTTCCACATCCACAGCTGATCTGAAAGGCCTTTTCAGCTGGTTATCCAAAGCCAATATTTAACTGTTACTTATTCCCCTAATTTCTGTCCTTTGTCAGGGGAACTTTCCTTGCTAAATCTTGTTGCTCCGTTCTGCGCTAATTGCGGCTTACATTATATAAATGGCTTTGTAAAGAAAACTATAACCCCCAGCCTCGAAAGTTGCATGTTTCTATTTGCTCAAACTTGATGCACTTATTTTGAGAGGGTCATTTCGAGGAAAGCTGTGTAGGCACTGAGAATGTCCTGTATAATAAGCTTAAACAGAACCTTTTGTCCGGCCTCGTCTTCTCAGGCCCGAAAATTAGGCCTCCTTTTTCTGGCAGGGGGCTGAAGTGGTTCATTACCGCAGCCTCCTCTGGCAGGCCTTGGCCCAGCCATTCCCAGTACTCGAGCTCTGTAACTTCCTTAGAAAGGACGAAGGAAAACATGGCACACAAAGGTCTTGTTAGCACTTCCTATGTGAAATTAGCAGCTTTCTAAAAGGTACAACTCCAATTACCTCACATTGTGGGGACGCGCACAAACCCAACAATGAGCCCAGTCTTGCAAGTGACATGCTGTCTCTCCGGAGTTACTTCCCTAATTAGGGATGACGAAGCCCCATTCTGGCGAGTGCATCTATTTACAGTGGGCCACAATGCCTTAACTCGAGCATCCTCCTGAAAGGCCAGTGTTAAAAAACACAAGTGCTCTTTTGGCGGAGCCTTCCGTGGGGAAGCGCCGCATTCCTCGCGGCTACACCCTCCCGAAAAGGGTGGCCGCTTTCCCCCGCATTGTTCACACTTCAGGATTCATTTGGGACAATAAAGCTCCTGCCCCGTGAGCGCTGGGAATTACAGTGGACAATGGGCAGGCTTTCTTAGCGGGGTCTAATGATGGAAAAAAAGAAAAATATTTATTGCTTTTGACAGTTTCACAGGGGGCAAAAATCCTTGTCGTGGCTTTAAGTTTCCACAGCTGTTGGAGGAAGGGTGGTCATATGGACTAAAACAGTTCGGCTCCTTTGTTAAGAGGCTGAGCACAAGGGCCAAGCTGTGAAATTAAAGATTAAGTTCATTAAGGTAAGATAATTGTGCTTGCATCCTTGTTGATACAGGTGTGTACAGGCAAGGCCTGGCTTGACAGACCTATTTGTTTACCTCCTGGCTTCTTGCGAAGCAAATCAGGTCGCGAGGGAGAGGTGCTGGAAATATGTCTTATTTGCTTAGCCCAAAACAGGGCTGGTGACCTGCAGCCTGTGTTTGCCATGGCCCCGTCAAGAGGGGGAGGAGGGCAGGAAACATTTGGGGGCACCACCAAACATACTTTTGCCCAGAGGAGAAGTCTGCCCCGGTTGTGGGGCGGGGTGTGAGTTGGCTTCTTTCCTCAGAAAAGAAATGTCTTGAAACACCAGTGGTGCTGCAGTGAGGGAGGGGAAATTATTAATGCCCCAGTAGCTTCTTTGGCACAAAGGTGTTACTGATTATTAGTTTGCTGCTGCTAAGTGTTTGGATTCTTCACTATTATTATGTTATTTGTATTGTTAGCGGTTCACAAGTTCAACAGTTTCAGCTAAATTGCACTATAATATTAGGGTTCCAGTACGAAATTACTGCAGTTATTAAAAAAATAAGACCTTTGTGTAGGTATATAGATATCTTTCCAAATTCATTCAAAAAAAAAGCCCTTGTGAATTAGTAGAAACATACTGTGGGGAGTTGTGCTGTTTTGGTTCAGCAGATCAATTATCTATTGTGCTATTTTGGTGATGGAGTAGGATGATATTTTTGAGTAATTAAAAATACTACAGCACAGTTTCCATTTTATGTCATTAAAATAAACATTAAATGGGACTCGCATGAGGGAGCCTGGTGGTTTGCTTTTGCCAGTTTAGTTCCTCTCACCCAGCCGTTGCCCAGCCCAGCATCCCGCTCGGACTGCCACAAGTGCATTACGTGCAGCCGAGAGCCAGCTGAGGAGCAGAATCATTTCCAAACCTGGTGCTTGAAAACCATGGCTTGCGGGGCCTCTTCTGTGAGAGAGAGCAGTTTAATTCACTGATGTTTCCCCTGTGATGATGCTGCTCCTCGATGCAGTCCTCTGTGTGTTTCATGGTGCCAAGTGGTTTGTGATAGCACACTGTGGTTAGGGCACACATCATCTCTCTATTTTCTGCCACAGATATTGTGAAGGTCAGTGTCAACAAGTGGACATCAGAAATACCTCACTCTGATGGCTGTGCTTCTCAGGATAGGCCTGTGCACAGAACTGAATTTTCTGTCTCACTCTGCCTTGGCAAGCCATAAGCTTCTATACCCACTTGGGAAAGATATCTAGAAAATACCGATGACAGAAATTCCTCAAAGACAACATATTTTCTGCAAATCTGAAGAGATATCTGTATTAACTGCATGTGAAAAATATGAATCTTCTTCTCCTTCAAGCTAACAATACATTAGGCCCAATCCTGCTCACATTAAAGAACCGGTTTAATTATCTCCTGCCTGCATTAATCTGTTTTCCCCACATAGGTGCCTAAGGAAGCAAATAGTAGTTCAGGTTAAAAATGTGCTGAGATATAGATATGCTAAATATAAGAAACTCTGCTCTCTTACAGAGACATCTGCTTGTACACAAATTCTCTCCTTCTCTTGGAGAATATAAATGACATATCGGTGGTTTTACAAAGCAAAGGCATTCAAGTAACATATAACCTCCTTATGATTTCTTTAAAATTCAGGATCTAGGTTTACTCTTGTGGCATAGGTAATGAATTCTCTTTGCTGGCTGAAGAGAATAACCTGTTACATAGCTGGAATATATAGCCTATTACAGCTAACACAACGTTTCATCATTTGAACCATTTCATAATTATAAAGAAAGTCGCAGGCAACTTCTGATGTGTACTTAGGTCTCATTTTATATTTTGGTCCTAGTGAGAGTAGTCATTAGAAGGTTCTTTTTAATGAGATAAAATGGTTTTGATTATTTTCTTTTTAATTTCAATATGTTTTTCTATAAAGATCTGTTTATTATCAAAATAAATTAAACCATTTTCAGCTAGGAAAATAATTTTTAGTGAAGCCAGTGAAAAGTAATTTATGAAAAAATTTCATTAAAAAACTTAAAATATAAACCTTCAGCCTTTGCCATTTTATTTTTTTTAATAGGCTGTTGAAAAATACTTGTAAAATATAACTGGAACAGTTAATGAGATAATCTGCCTACAAATCATTAATGACAAATTAAATTAGCTTTATTTTCCTGCATGTAGGCATAGCTGAGAAAAGATAAGAACTTCCAATATTTATTAAATAGATCATAGCCTAAAAAAAAATTATATTTGGTAAGTGAAAGAAATTGAAGAAAATTGGTATTTCAGCTGTGCTTTCCCATCTATGTTTGCGTGTGTACAGGACAGAGGCATTGCAGTACTGTTTTGAAAATAGCGTCTCTCGGGTGGATTGTCTTCAACAGGAGTTTGCTCCCTGCAACTGTTCCCATGTTGCATGTATGAGTGTGTTTCACTTTCTAACTTGTGTATGCACACTGTGTTATAGGCATTAATGAAAGATATAATATGTAAGTGTGGATGTGAGTGAACATAACAGAGTGTGTATGTGAATACAATTTCTATATAGGTGTATGCATATGCATATTTACTGATTTGAATACTTTGGCAAATTCATATTACTTGATATATATTGAATGCCCGGCGGATTGTTCATTACAACCTTTCCTGGTCTGCATAAAAATATAACAAATCTAGGAATAATTAAAAAATTACTTTACTTTGAAATAAGTCTTTCTATAATGCTGTTTCCATTTCTCCTGCTTTGCCACCATGTGCTATAAAAGTAGTGGCAATTTTTTAATAACCCTTGCCAAATCTTTTTTCTTAGGAATTATGCACTGAATTTTCACCTGTGATTAATGATTACTGGGTTCTGCTTGTTCTGTGGTGACCACCTCTTCTTGGAGAGTAATTTTTCCCTCAGGTCTATATATATATCCAATTTGAACAGTACCTGTGTCTTGCTAAACAAACTATTGAATGAAATACAGTCCACACAGTAGTTTCTGCTTGTTCTCTGAAGGATAAAACTGCACAGTTGCAGTTGTGTACTAGGCAGGTCTCAGGTTTATGAGAAGATTTCAATGCAAATGCAGGATGGTTTTTTTCTGATTTATGTGCCAGGTGGTTTTGACTAAACAATATATAGTGAATATTATTAAGAAAACTGTGAGATTGCATTTCCCTGTGTCCTCTACAGTATGTCCTAAAATTGTAATCTTACTCAGCTGCCAAGTCCACCTCCTGTTCTCTGTGGATTAGTTATTTAGCTTGGGTATTAAGTATATCAGAAAAGCTTAATCTAAGAGTCATTATATGTGTTTTAATATTGAAATTTGTCATTGCCAAATCAAATTTTAATATTCTAAAATATGTTCATCCCCTTTAACAGCATGATTAGCAAATGTTTTGCAGGGAAAATAGGTGGGCAGATTCAGTACATGGTTTTCAAATAACATGTTATTCTGTCCTACTGCAAGTAAAATGCTAAGAGTATTTTTTTACTGTTATGAAATATTTTTTTAAAGGATTAGGCCAGCACTTCTGAAGAATCTTGTATGGGCTAGAAAGGCTGTCAGATCCATGCTTTTTTTGGCAAGAGAAATTAGCCTTCCTCGAGCTCCATACTGAGCTGCTGGTACACAAATTAGCAAACATAGTTAGACTCCAGTGCAAGTTATTTCCTGCAGAACTAATGTTACAACTCTTTTTAGAAATAATTAGAAATTCTTGGGCATAAAAACTTATGGACATCAACTGAGAGATGCAGTCAGCTTGTACACAGGGATACTTTGGCCTTCTGAAAAGTCCTCTTGCGAAATCCCCTGGAGGCTCCTGGATAAGCACAGGTAGGCTTCTTCTTTTATAAAAAATGAAAGAGACAGAGATTTAAATAAGCCTAGCAGGTTACATGCCTAGTTGATCACAAAAGTGCAGAGATGCCCCTCTTTGCTCTTCTTATTTGGCTTCAAAATTACTGTAATGGTTACTCTTTGTGCCATGTATGAATTGTCAAAAATGGGATAAGTTACTTATTGCATTTCCTATCATCACAACCCAACGACTATTCCCTCTATTAGATCAAAAGTATTTGTCCCTTCACTGTATATGTCTATTCTCCAGGGCTACAAAGTATAGACCAAACTCAGCTCAGGTGTGGCACAGAATTCAACTGAGAGGCACAATGATCTTGCTCACATGGGACTTTGATCTCCTGGGGCAAGACCACTTCCAGGAGCTAAGCTAGCATGTGGCTGCACAGCATTGCAGTCTTCAGTGCAGATATAACCTTAGACAGAGAGCCATGTAGCCAGAAATTGAAGAATCCTGTCTTGAAGAAGCTCCGTTCTCTCTTCTCTTGCCTGTTTTTTCTGCACTTGGTGATGTATTTAGTTTCTGTAGTTTTGGGGTCCATTCTGGGAAGGCTTCTGACTTCAGTCCTTGGTGTCAGGCAATGCAGAGCATGGATGCTGTTATTCATCAAGTGGACTTCCATCTACTGTCTCAAAGTCTATGTTATCAAACTGTAATTTTAAATCGACCTCAAAAAATTTCAATGATTTGAGCACACTGATTAATTCTAAACATAGAATTAAGATAATTTAGTTTCCTGAAGAGTCTCAACACTTCTCATACCCTCCTGCATCACGTTGTTTCTCCTTTTTCTTGCCTTTTATGAAGAACTGAAGTCTGGGAAATAATAATGACGGTCAAAAGCAGTCCAAAGGCTACTTCAGTGAAGACAGAGGCCAAGGACATTGTTTTGAATGTAGGAGAAAAACCTCAGGTGCTACTTAAGACCCAGACTGGAGGAAACAAGTCAAGGGAACTGTATGACATCAGACAAGAGAGTGGATTTAGACAAAATAAGTAGAAGAAAATGAGAGGAGAAATGTTGGTGGGTATGCAGAACTTTTGAGCACTGTAGACAGGGATGATGAGTTTAAAGGGCATGTGGTAAGAGACAGGGAGCCAAAGAAATGTCCATGACGTTGGCTGGAAGAAGGTGAAAGAAAACTGACTTAGGGGTCAATTCAGAATGTTTTTAGGAATACAACTGAGTCTAAGTACATATATAGCTTCACAGAAATCAAGCAGATGACTTGTAGTGAAAACCATGTATGCACCCATGTACCCTGCTGAACTTGAGCTTTTAATGATAGCATTTACACAGCTTTGAGTGAGGGTGGAGCTGGGTAAGAAAAGGTTACAATAAGCAAAATACATGGCCAACAAACAGAAAAATGGTAATGCAAACTGCATGCTAAAGGTAACATATTTCTCTTTATGTTCCAGAGCTTCTTACTGACTTTTGTTCCCTCTGCATTAATTTTACATCCAAGTAACAGCAGTCAAGTTTAATCTAAAACTTCGGGTCTCTTAAGTTCCAGCTTTGAGGACGTGCAAAGTTGTAGCTGGACTACACAACCCTTTCACTCTTCCACTGGTTCAAGTTTACTTGAAAGATTCTTGAGCAGAGAGAGGTCTTTGACTCTGGTAGATCTGTGAGTGCAACACAGTACTATTCAGGCATAGATCTTGGTGGAGCTGTAGTTCTGTTTCTTTTACTATTTCCATTTGGAATAATATCCTCCAGACAATGAGCTAATACATTTTAAATTCTGCAGTTTACTTTTCATAGCATCTGATGAATACCTCTCTTTCCCCCCCTTCTAGTTTTATCCTGCTACCATCACTATGTTTGCTGTGCACCAAACATAGCTGATGCTTCACATACAACAGTGGAGTGTGCCTAAAGATAAAAGTTTTAAGTCCTAACACAAACATTTGCCTCCCTTCCTTGAGATGTATGTCAGTGATGGATCTACCAAGATTCTTCATGTTAGTGAAATTAGGCACTTAAAGAGGTGTTTGAGGAATTGGGCAAAGACCTAGGAGTGTGATATGCCATAGTAAGACATTGAGGTTATAGAGTAAGTTATAAATCTTTTGTGTCATAAAGATTCAAATATTAATGTAATGATAATGCTCCTATTTTCTAGTCCCAGACTTTACTATTGACTTCCTATTGTCTCTGTAGCCCCTTGTTTCTCATGGCAACATAAGTCTGCTTTTTCTGTCTCCCTTTCCTTCCTTATATATCAGTCTGGGCCTGTGAGAGGAGTACAAGTTCAGGAGATAGGGTTTCTAAGCAATGCTGATGAAGTGTGATGTTTGTGATGGTGTTAAAAGATATTCCCTCTATTGTCATGGAGCCATTTTCTTTCCAAGAAACCCTCCTGCTTTATTAGCTCAGTAGATGCTGGTAGGTGTTTGATGTGACCACAGTTGTGGTTTATGGATAACTTTTTTTAAAAAAAATTCCTTTAAAACTCAAACCTTTTGCTCATGAAGTGCATAGATCAGCAAAGAGATGCTATTGCTAGGTGAAACTTCAGTTCCCTGAGATTCTAGGAGTACCTGAGGCACAATAAAATTTATGGAAAATATAGATTGACTTCAATAAGACCAGGACTTTACTATCAGTATCCAATTTTTACTGTAGTTATGGTCCTTCTTACAAATGTGCTTTGCCTGTGGAAGAGGCTTTCTGAAAAGCTTTCTGACCAACCTTTCCATCACCTGAGTGGTTACAGATCAAAAGCTTGCACTGCTCTGACTATGTAGATTTACACAGTACTAAAATGAGAGAGCTGAGTTCTGCATCTGGAAATTCAACTGAGAAGCTCCATCAGATGGTGTTTTCATTAAAGAAAATGCCAGCCCTTCCCCAAGCCCCAGGAAGGCAAATAAATACAAAGGCCAGAGCTAGTCACAAACTGTGTATATAGATACATTTTTTCCCTGAAAATGGCATTAATTAAAAATAAATAAACAAACAAAACCATTTCAGCCCGATTTAGCAAGAGCACTGAGCACTGCACATTCCTTAATCTCCTGATTTCCTGCATCCCAGTTCCCATCGAGCCAGGGCTCCCTTTTCATAGGATGTTTTATACAGGGCTGATGCATTCTATTCAACAGAGAAAGATAACTGTAGCCATAAACAACTATTTTACATTTTGTAGCTGCTTTCTCAATCACCTTTTGTAGGGTAGATAAGTTACTGTCATGTTTTTCTTCATTAAAACAAAAGAATAAGTTCCCTACAGACCAGGAAAAATAAAAGGCAAAAATCAGAGCTCAAATTTCCAGTGTTCCCAGTGTGGACTCTGTTACAGAAAGACTTTTCAGACTTTTTAGAAATACTTGAATTTAAAAGACTGGAAAAAAGCTTTCCCATGCCAGAGCTGGTGTGGCATCTGCAGCCAGATGTTAAGATTAATTTTGCAATATTGGTAAACTAGAATTAAAATACCCACAAATCCAATAATCAGACTCTATGAGTCAATTGAGGCTCTGTATATCAAGTCTGAACTTGGTATTGTGGCAAAAAAATTCCAGTGAAATTGATGAGTATCTAAAAAGAAATTATCAGGACTGAGTGCAAAAGTGGTTGGAGCGTGAGATCTCATTAAAATGTTTCATTCCTTTGGCTTCCTTCTCTCATCAGTCTTCATCTCTGGGAAAACTGCCTTTTCCTGACATTGGTTACTAGAGCTCGAAACCTCTTGTTTCAGTGTCAGTACTAAATATGCAGAGCCTAACCCTGGTGGCTATGCAAAGTGAAATTCATATTAGAGTTCTGTGGATCAAAATTCTTTCAAGAATATTTCCCTTGACCCTGCCCACCAAAATGAACAAGAAAAGCCATTCTAAGAAACTGTACAGAAAATTCTATTAAAACACTGTTACTTAAAAAGAGATCTGAAGTAAGAAGTTTTGTTCAAACTTCCAATTTAAATTCAACATCTGTGTTAGGCAGGCTTTATAATGTCTGGATTTACTTGCTTTTCAGAGGATGAAAGCTTGTGTTCATTTACGCAATACATCATGATAGAGGAAAGGATGAAGAGTAACACTGCAGAGGTAACCATAAATCTTAGTAAATGTTAGTAAATCTTAGCTGCTAACATTTAATATTCCACCAAAACGAAGCAAATAATATATTATTTTTGCAGATGCACATATCTTTCTAATTGGGTGCAACACAGAATCATAGAATCAGCTGGGTTGGAAAGGACCTCCGAGATCATCAAGTCCAACTCTTGATCCAACACCACCGTGGTTACCAGACCATGGCACTAAGTGCCACATCCAGTCTCATCTCAAAAACCTCCAGAGACGGAGAATCCACCACTTCCCTGGGCAGCCTATTCCAATGCCTGATTACCCTCTCTGTAAAAAATTTCTTCCTAATATCCAACATATTAGTCTCTTCTTCAAATTGCCAGTGTGGGTTTTATTTTGTTTTTTTATTGACCCTGGGCACTTTCCCTCTGCTTTTGTACCTGCTCATACTACGTCAGTTGTCAGTATTTGGAGTGTTTGACATTGCTGCTGCCATTGTAAATTGAAAGATGGAACCATGGGCCAGGTTGCTTTTATATGTTATCCAGTTTTGATCTTTTCATCTGCTCTTTGCCAAGTAATGTCAGCCATGATTATTTCTAACTTGCCAAAATTCTGAACAGCTTTTAAACAGGTGACATTTTCCTACAAAAAGACTCTACCACAAGCATGTTTCTTTTTCCAGACCCAAATGTCACCTTTTCTCCCATAATTACAGTGGTCTAAGTGACACATTTCTGGACTACTGACAGTTTTAAAGATTTGCTGTTTGTCAGTATTGCAATTACTGTGCATTACCTTCTCCCTTCTGAGAGGAGTGAAATTATTTCCATAGATGTTGCTGCCTTCACAGTTTTGCCTTTGATTTTGCACAGTTGGCTCTAGACTAGATCTAGATTTGGAAGTTGCTGGGAATAACTTAGTGTCAGGCAAATAAATAGCTTTGGATTAAGCTACTGTCACCACTTAGATGAAATCTTTCCTAAACTTTTTCCTTCTTGCCTGGAAGCATTTGAAAAATGTTTTATCCTGGGTAGACTCTGTATGAAAATATTTTTGTGCCCGGGGTCACTCGTGGATGTTAACGACACCTCTCTTACAATTATTCTCTTGTGGGGGTATATCTCTTGCAAATGTCTGTCCTGTGTAAGTCAGCCTTGTATGATGATGCTCTACTTTAGCCCATGGGCTGATGACAGGGGGTCTGTGTATTTCTGCTGGTATTCCACCTCTTCAGGTAGAGAAAGAGTAGGTTGAAAATTAAGTCAATAAACTAACTGCTGTCATTTACTTGGTCTGTCTTATGGCTTTCTATTTCACAGCAAAAATAAAACAGTGACCAACAAACATTACTGACCTAGACACCATGAGATTTAAATGACATGTAAAAAAATCTGAGAGCTCCTTGTCTCATCATCTTTTTTGTTTCAAAATAAGCCCCTGGGAAAGACCAGAGACACAAATCAGATATCTATGTGTGGACTTATCAACTTTTATTCTGTGTAGCATAGCAAACAGTTCCAGGGCAAACTTACTGAAGTCTTCTACAAACTCTAGAACTGGGGCTCTCACTACTGTGTTTGAACACTAGCCATGAATTCTAATATTTCAGATTTGAATAACGAGCTACATAAATCTGTTGGTCTGCACTGCAGATCTCTGGAATTAAAAGAAAATCTATCCTGTGGATTTAGTAAAAAATCATCTCCTTTATAGATAATTTTTGGACAATTGTTTTTTAATATAAGCACATTTACATCCAGAAGTTACCTACAGGTATTAGGAACCTGAAAAGGAATTTAAAGAATGGAAAGAACAAGAGCAACAATAGACTTCACAGTCAGTTTCCTTTAAGTCCTTAGTATAGTCACAAAGTTAAGACACAAAAGCATTTGCAACAACAACATAGTGGGCAGACAGTATAAAAGAGAGGCCATGAGGCCATTAAGGCAATTAAGAAAGATTAAGATTGCTTGTGGTGGAAAGACCCATTAATCAATAGGCCAGAAATCACAGCAGGTTATAGAATATACTTCACCAAAAAAAAGAGAACAAACAGCTAAATATATCCCATACCAAAGGCCACAGAGTTCTCATTAATGAGAAATCATATTAATCCCTCAGATATTGTTGGCTCCATAGTTAGGTTTTCCATTTGCACGCGTAAGAACGGCACTGATGAAATGCACCATAAGTGATGCAAAACCATGACTGAAAAAATTTCTGTTCACAGTTGGAGGGAAAGCAGAGCTTACTCAAGAGGGCATGGGCTTATGCTGCTCAGCATTCTGCAGGAAAGAGACAGTGACTGTGGTTATTCATTGCTGACAACAATGATGCACAAGCCCCCATTCACAAATCTAAAGCTGCTGTACAAAGATGACATGATGCCTGTCAGAGGATGGGTAACTGAAAATCCTTGCATTTGCAAAATGCCTGTGGGCACCTAGTGCAAGTCTTCATATGCTAATGAGAAGAGGAAACAAAGTGGGAGGGCTAGAGCATGTGTTAAATCTTGCACCTGAAATAATTCAGAATTGGCTTAAGCAGGCTGCAACCAGCTCTAGGGCACTCGGCTCCATCTTCAGCAACAAGGTCACGACCAATTCCAGGCTTATACATTTTGTCTGAAGGAGAAGCTACAGGTGGGCAGAAACTGATTTGCTAACTGCTTTTGCAGAAATAGCTACAGATGGTTGAGATTCTTTTCAAGCAAACTGAAAAGCAGAGGTGGAAGCTGGTGATTTTTTTTTCAGCAAGAGGTTGATTTCAGTTATTTTTGAACCTGAAACTACTTCCTAGAACTATTTCCTTGGAACTTTTTCCTTGGAAATTTTCTGCTTCTTGACTCAAAATAAACTTTTCTTCACTGATTTGAACCAATAATACAGAAAAAAAATTAAATTATCAAAACTGAAATGAAATATTTTATTTTAATATGATGTTTTGATTCATTGTTTTGTAGGCATTCTTGACATGTTTTTCTTTTCCAGGGAGGAATTTGTTACTTTGAAGACTTTTATTTGCCATTCAGGTGAGGAAAATATTTTCTTACAAAACTGGATATGATTCTAGAGTATACAAAAACAGTGGATGAGGCATCTTTTGCATTCATGGGTTAAATTATCACTTTTGGCATTTTTTCTTAATGTAGTCAAGATATTCCACACCTTAGAGTGTCATGCCCAGTGATCACAAAACCTTTTGAGTAGGAAGGGATCCACCAGGATCATTGAGTCCAACTCCAGGGATCAAAACCCACAACTTTGGTGCTGTAAGCACCATGCTCTAACCAATTGAACTAATCTCAGGGTTTTTGGTTAATGTTACTAGCAGGTTCTATCAAAGGCATTGTAAAAGCCAGGATGACTTAAGAAAAGAAGGCTGGTGTCATGCTTGCCTCATAGCAGTTTTGCTGTTGGGTGTATAATGATAAATACAGGATAAAAACCTATTCTACTTCAGGTATTCAAGACAATATTAGACAGCTATTTTCCCTGATTCCAGAGAAGTCAGGTATCCACAGTGTTTCCTCAGATTCAAGCAAGGCTACAGGCATCTGAACTTTCTTAACAACTGTATACTTCGTTTCTTTCTTTTAGTGCAGAACAACTAAGAAAATTCCCAGAAAAGCAAGAAAACTTATAATAAATCTGTCTGAAGCAGCTGATTTTTAAGATCCTACATGACTGTGAAACAGCCTAATCTGACGTAGGACACCTCTGCTCTAGCTTCTGGCAGCAAGTAATTTCTTTACACTTGTTTTTCATAGTTAGCAAAATGCCGAGTGGTAGCTTTTGGCTGAACAAACAAGCCTGAAGAGCTGGCTGTCTCCTTGACTGCAAAGAGAAAAAGTCTTTTCCTATATGGTGGTTGCATTGTGCTTTTGAAGATCTTGGAGCCTATTTTGATACCAAAACAGTGTGCTACTGTTTTGGGAGGCAAATGTTGTGGGAGGCAAAGGCACTCAGTAGATGTTTGTTGTCTGCAAAAATAGAGAAGCCTGAGATTTCCAGGTTTCTTCATCTTGGTGCTATTTATATTGTAGTAAACAAATATTTTATTGTCGGTGTGTGTCACAGTAGTGTCTGAGAATATTAGCCAATTTCTAGCTGCTCTATGTCTGTTGTCTGTTCTATATACAAACAACTCACTCTTCTATTGCAGCTTCTCAATTTTACTACATAAACACATCTTCTATCATATTGTTTATCCATGCATGGAGCAAGCAAACAATCTGACTGCACCATTCTGGACCTCTTGACATTTAGAGAGAGTTGAGATTTAGACAGACCATTGAAGGAATTTCAGTATTCAAGATGTGAAGTGATTAAGACATGAACAAGGATTTCAGCAGAAGCAAGGTCAAGGTGAAGATGAACTCAAGCAGAATTTCAGAGGTGGGAACGAGGAGAGTGAGGAAGGTAGTTTGGTGTTATGAAAAAGCAGTTTATTGTTTTAAATTTTGCACTACTGTGATAGAAACATAAAGTCCTTTAATATCCTTTAATTATGCTGTGCTAGTCAGAGCATAGAGATGCCAGAGTGACACATTACTGTAGTTTCCTTTACCTCCCTCTAATTTCTCTACCTTTCCCGCTTCCTGATGGTTTCCCCCATATTCTTGTGATAGCTGTTTGATTTTAATATTTTATATCTACAAATCTCTTTATTGTAACTGGCTTTTTACTTCTGTTCTCAGGAGTTCAAGAATATTTCCTGGTGTCAAAGAAGTCACCACAGCTCTCACTCCCCATGTCTGATACCAGGCAGAAAGAAGACTTCCATGGAAATAATGTAGAGTTCCCAGGTCAGATTTGTTTTTCTTTTCCCACTATCTGTCCTCCTATGGTGGTTCTTTCATATACTGAATAGCTTGTAGTTATTAGGTGTGCTGGTGGAAAAGCTCTGGTCCCAGCCACTGAGAGAACCCCCAGCCCTTCCAACGTGCTTGTGCTATGCGGAGAAAACTAGAAAGAGAAATGGCAAGGAGGGAAGGGTGAAGTGCACATGTTTGGATGGGGACAGCAGGGTGATGGACCTCTCGTAGTTTGACAGTGCTAGCTTTAGTTAGATTCTTTTTTCAGTTCAAAACCTCAGTGCAATGCTTTTTTGATGCGTATATGTTAATTTCAATGTGCACAAGGAGATATTAGCCATTTGGCTTTTCATACTAGAGAAACCTAAACAGCTATATCAAAAAATAGCTCACCACTGATGTTTGCCAAATGTTTTCATTCCATCTGTTTCATCATAAGGCTATTTTTCCACTTCCCTCCTCCCACTTTCTATGGCATACTTTCTTCCACTGAGTATTTCTGCACAACACAGTTTTACCTGGAGGTGAGCTGCTGATAGAATAGGTTAAAATAAAACAATAATTAACTTGATATGTATGCATTGGTCCATCCTTCTGTCCAGTCTTTGTATTGTGGGACTAAAGTAAATGCAATTAGTGAAAATCAAAATGCTGTATGAAATCAAGTCGGTTACTTAGAACTTGAAAAAAAAATTAATTAAAATTTCCTGGCATTGTCAAAATACCTTGTTTTGATGTCTTTGTGAATACAGTCTTTTCACGTTCCTCTTTCCAACCCTTTTTCTTTTGAATGTCTTTAAATATTGTCTTAGGTAGAATGAAGTAAAAATTAAAAATTTATTTTTAATGAAGCCTCTTAACTAACTGAAAGTAAAATTTACTTTCTCTTTTTAATTTTGGTGGCCCAAACCTAAAACATATTTGGGCATTTTGGTCTTGGCTGGAATTTTAAAACCCCTCATAATATGAGAACTCTAAAACCTCTGAAAAATGTATCTTTGATTTTCTTTGTGGCTTTTATTGGCTCTGGGCATCTGCTCTAGAGGGAAAGAATTTTTGAGTCCACATTCTGAATCCCATATCCTCCTTCAGGTTAAGCATCCTCACTGATTACCACTGCTCCATTTAAACAGGAGGGAGACAACTTCTTCACAAGCAGAATGCCACTTAGGGCTCTTAGGGTGGATGCAGTCACCGTGTTGATAAGAAGCAACACAGGCAGCACCAAGTTACCCTTTCACATGTTATCGAGCACACTCTATCCTGTCTCGTTAACAGGGACAGAAAGGTACCGCCCACTCCACCCCCCCCACTGATAAATTGCCAGCACGGCTTTAAGTCAACAACCTTAAATGCCATCAAGAAAGCAGTTGGTGATCAACACAGTTCCCAGTGAGACAAGCTGTTTTGCAGACCTGTCATACTGCAACAATTTTGTTTTCTGACTATGTAGACTGCTTGGAATTGGGGATGATGAAGGTATACAGAATAGTAATGAAGTTTGTGCTAGGGAGAAAAACTTGCATCACAGAGCTAAGGACAGGAACCGGTATTTTAAGGCCAGGAATGATTGTAAAGATGTTCAGCTTTCCTTTGCTCTTTCCAAGTTTTCCACTAGCTTAAAACCTAACCATACAGCCAGGCTACCAACACAAATAACAAAGGGCTCATCTTTTTTGACAAACAGCAAGCCAAATCATACTTCTCATTCCCTTCTATAGCATCTAACTGTACCTCACCTACATGAAGTTCCACAAGTGAGTTGTTATGCATTTGGCAGGTAAAGTATTCCACTCTTTCAGCCAGAATGGAAACGGTGCTGGACATGAGAAGTCCTTCAAGAAACTCTAAATTTCCTTGTTACTTACTGGATATCAAGCATGGGGCAGGTATTTTTACAATGTCTGAGAGAACTTCTGCAAAGAAAACAAAATATTGCTCCAAGTAGTACCTTAGTGACATTCACCAGCAATCCCTGGTGAATGGGCCTGCTCATTTTTGTTATATTTTTCCAAGAAATGGCTATGATTGCAACAGTAAAATCATCTGTCTTCAATGTAAATGCTACCTGCATCCAGACATTTAACCCACAAGTAGGCTTTACCTGCTGACTTGGTCAATAACAGCAGCCAACATTTGGTATCACTCTATTTTCTCTGCCATGCAAAATGCTTATTCCCATTCTGATTAATTTTGTTAGTTTATAGTGCTAGACAATATTGATAACTCTCTTTGGGGGGTTGTTTAATGGGATGACCTTAACAAGAATAAAATAGCTGGATATGGACTTGTTTTAACATTGTATTACTTTCTAAAAACATAAAAATTATCTGTTCTGAATTATACTTTTTGTGCATGTGTGTTTTGTCTTTGGGTTTTCCATAAATCATTTAAATTTGTTCATATAAACTTTACATTTATATTAAGCCTATCATGGAGGAGGTGACAGACATTGTGGACTTGCAAAAACTGAAACAGTCTCCATCACCACCTCATGTATTTACGCCTCCAGTTCAGAAGGTGCTCTATGTAGCATCTAGAATAGAAGAGCAATCCTACCCACGTGCTCAAAATTAGACGTCTTGAAATCAGAGCAGACCACATTCATACATTTGAAGTTTCTGTGAAACTTTTTTCACAAATTTACTATAGTAAATTTCTTGACTATAGTAAATTTCTGGCTTTCTAATGATTGAAGTATGAATAAATAATTACTCAAATACAATTCAGTAAATAAATTGACTTTATTGATGTAAACAGGCATGATGAAAGTTAAGATGCATGGGCTTGGGAAACAAAGACAAACCTAAAAAGACAGTTCACTCTCAGTTATACAATGAAATATGTCTAGTTATTCATTGTTCATCGACCGATATTTCTGTAGTAAATGAGGCATAAAGAAATTGTGCACATGAACAGGTCTGGAAAAAAAAAAATCAAAAGAATCCCTCACTAGATGTGACATTGTGAAATACTGTAGCTTTTTGAGCTCCATGTGTATATTTATCTGACTACTGTTTGTATAACAAAACATCAAAGAATAAAAGGTTGATATACACAGCAGAGGTAGCTTTTCTGAGATGTTTTACCTCTTGATGCACAGGCAATATAAATATTAATATTCATCATGTTCTAATTTCCTTATTCTTATGCCAAGACCAGAACCACTTAGAATTAAGACTCTTCTGTTTTGCTGCTGTTACTTATGATTTTGTCTGATTTCACTTTAGCTTGTATAGTTCCACCTAAATTAGAAACTATGCAAGACTGCTTTCCAACTTCAAATTGTGATATGTGGAGGAAATAAAATTCCTGATATGTTTCTGGTAAAAATCAATGTCTGCATGTCCATTTTAACATACAACCCAGAATTCCCTGTCTTGCAAATAAGGTTTGTGTGGTTCCTGTTGCACTTTTTCTGTATCTTTTTAAAACCTTCTGTAAGGCATTCTGACCCCTGGATGCAAATTCTTATTGTCTTCAACATAGCCCAGTTTTTATTCACAATGCTTATTTAGACCTTGTGTATTGGGTTTGTGTGGCCAGGTTTTGGTAGTGTGGAGGATACAGAGGTGGCTTCTGTGAGAAACTGCCAGAAGCTTCCTCCATGTCCAGCAGAGTCAATGACAGACGGCTCCAGGACAGACCCACTCCTGACCAGGGCTGAGCCGATCAGGAGTGATGGTAACACCTCTGTGATAAAATTTTTAAGAAGGAAAAAAGTTATTGCACAGATAAAAACTGCAGCCAGAGAAGAGCAGAGTGAGAATATGTGAAAAACTCTGCAGACACCAAGGTCAGTGGAGAAGGAGGGGGAGGAGATGCTCCAGGCACCAGAGCTCAGGTTCCCCTGCAGCCTGTGGTGAAGACCATGGTGAGACAGCTGTGCCCTGCAGCCCATGGAGGACCATGGGGATACAGACATCCATGTGCAGCCCATGGAGGAAACCCCCACCAGAGCAGGTGGATGCCCGAAGGAGGCTGTGAGCCTGTGGGAGGCCCATAATGGAGTAGGGTCCTGGCAGGGACCTGCTGACCCATGGGGAGAGGAGCCCACACTGGAGCAGGTTTTCCTGGTAAGGTCTGTGGCCCTGTGGGGGACCCATGCTGAAGCAACCTGTGCCTGAAGGACTGCACCCACAGTGGAAAAGTGACCCATATTGCAGCAGTTCATGGAGAACTGTCTCCACACTGGAGCAGGGGGAGGACTCCTCTCTCTGAGCAGTGTCAGAAACAACCTGTGATGGACTGACCATAACCTCTATTCCCCATCTCCCTGCTCTGCCTGGGGAGAGGAGGTAGAACTTAGGGATAAGGGAAGGGTGGTGGGAAGGTGTTTTTAAGATTTATTTTATGTTTCATTATCTTGCTCTGATTTTGTTAGTAATAAATGAAAGTAATAACTCATGAACCCTTTATTATATTTTCTCTCCTCTGTCCAGTTGCAGAAGGGAGTGATAAAGCAGCTTTGGTGGGTACCTGGTGTCCAGCCAGGGACAACCCACTACACCTTGACTTCCAGAAATACCTAAATTCTTATCTTTCCATGTCAAATCTGTGGAAGAGGATTTGTTGTAGGCAGTGAGAAAATCAAATTTGATAATCACTGAGAGATTGAAAGTATTTCCAAAACTCATTATGCTTCTCCAAAGGATTTCAGTGATGAAGGGGGCTGAAGCTCCATCTGAATAGGCAGCGTTAAAATCATGTAATTATAAAATTACATAATTCAAAGGAACATTATAAACCAGCAATACCACTGTATGAATTGCAACAAAATTGCAGATGTCTGGATGAGCCCAGAGTCTGGATCTCAAGACCTAAGAAGCCATACATATTCTGGTAAGTTTGCAAGGCTATAAACAGAACTTTTCTTCTTAAAATCTCGTGAGACTTCAGACTCAGAAATTCTTGCTGTTGAATCTGGTTTTGGGTGGATGGTGCAGAGACCTGTTTAAAGTACCTTCATCATGGTGAATTTTACTGGAGTTGGGAGCTTGTTGGCTTACATGTTTTTCAGGGTGAAAAAAATCCCTACCCATGTAAATAAAAAAAGTCCTGTGAGGTTCTTAATTATAGAAAAATTAATCTTCTATGTCTGGTGCCAGCACAACTTCATATATTGGTGTGCACACTTTTTTTTTTTTTTATTAATTTCTCAAATCTGAAACAATAAAGAGAAAAGGAATTTTGCTGCTGAATTCAGGCACAGCCGGGTGTTATCCAGAGGCTAAATTCTTTTCCTGCTTAACATAAGAACATAATAAGAACATAAGAGGCATACTGGTTCAGAACAAAGGTCAGTGTAGCCCAATATCCTGGCTCCAGCAATAGCCATAAGTGGGTATGCAGGGAAGAGTAGAGAACTGCCTTGCATATCTGATGCCTCCCCTTAAGTATTCTCCCAGCTTTCAGCTATTCATGGCTGAAAAATTTCCTGAAATGGATGTAGTTCCAAAGGATTTAAAAACCCTGTATACATTTTCTGTTCTGTGGCCTTGCCCAGTCTCCCCTTGAGGATATGCAAACTTATAGTATGTACTAACTGATGTCAAATGGGAGTCGGGCATCTGTATTTTGTGGCAAAAAGTGATTAATGTCATTAGGGATTCAAAGATAGTATTATCCCTGTATCTTCATTAATACAATAGGTCTAGAACATATCTGGTGATTTACAGTTATATGAGGAGAAGTGAGGATATGTCCAAAATATTGCCGTGTTTTCTTATAAATCTCTGTGCAGGCGTTGTGATCTCAGACAGAAAAAAAAAGGCAGGGTAGAACACTAATAAACTGTTGATAAAAGAGTAGCCTGTGGGCTCAGTGAAGAGACACTTAAACTGTTCAGGGAGGGTGCTAGAGGCACAGAAATAGGTGATTACCTTTGAATGATGATGCAGTTCTGAATAAGAGGAGAATAACTGACAGAAGCCCATGGACATTTTTCAGCCTTGCCAAGGAGTAGGCAGGCATGAAATGATAGATCCATTCAGTGGCAAATTCCAGCTAGCTCTTAGACCAGATGACAAGAGATAGTCTGTCTTCCTCAATTTTTAAAACGTTTCCTTTTCTATTTTTTTCCCTAGTGAAATTTATCCATTGTTTATAATTATATAGATTAACTTTCTGAGATCATGCCACTCATTTACATTTCTTCGTATTTGGTGAATATGCAAAATGAACCAAATGCAAAGATACATACAACAAATCTTCCTGGGCCTAACTGCTTGCAAACAACAAAAGCACTTGAGTATTCTGATCACTAGGCTTGTATAAGAACCTACATGACTAGAGAGAGTGAGTATTTTCTGTGACTACTGAAACAAGCCATATCTCCTGCAGTTCTGAATCACGAGATTCAAATCATCGGCCTCCAAGACTCCCGTAGTTGGAACTCTAATGGGTCATTTTGGACAGCCTTCTGCCAGGACATGATTATTCCCTCCAGAGCTATGTTAGAGCTTGATGATCAGCAACACTACCCACAAATAAGGCAACGTTATCCACAAACACAGATGAGGAGAAAGAAGATACTGGTGCCTGTGCTTTTATTCTGCGTTGTCTTTGATTTTATCCCTCATATTGAAAAGACAGGAAAAGGAAAGCTTTTTTGAAAAGCTCCATGAGAAATCAAAGTCCTGAGTTTAGCAATTTGTGTTGGTTTCATTGTGTTTGATGAGAGACGAGTACTCTAAGGTAACCACAATCAAGTGCTTCTCAGACATCTATATGTTTTTTCTAACATGTTGTGAGTTTTTTTTCTCTGAGTGTGTGCATGGATTTTGTAGGGTGGGAGATGTCCTGTTACCTATTAGTAGGTTTGGTGTGTCTCACTTGACTGACAGATTGCTCCTGGTTCTTGAAAACTCATGAGTCCTCACTGACATCATCTGATTATGCTACTGGCTATTTTTCCAATGAGAAATTTTAATACGATTGTTTCATTCAGGGTGAGGTCTATAATCTTAACTTCTGGGAGCAGTAGAGTGATTTTTTTGGAGTGATGGTAAATGTGTTTGTTACCTGAATGAAGTGTCAAACGTGTTGGACAATTTTTTGAACCAACCGGTAAGACAGTGCTGGACCCTCCCTGTAGCTGGTAAAATTGTCTGAGGGGTGAGACCCACATGAGGGAAAGGGATTGTCAGTGCTAGTCTTTGATTTTTGCCTATAATGAAATTTTTCGAGCTTTTAGTATCATCACTCTCAATCTGCAAGTCCTTTAGAGTCCTTAATGGTTTCTGTCTATGCCCATGGCAGTAGCTATGAATGTTTTTATCTAATCTACTTGGTGATGAAGCTGTATTCAATTTCATCTCATGATTAGATCTCTGCAATGCACCCACATCCAGTTACACTATGAGACTAGGAGCCAAACTTCAGCTATATGGTTTATTTGTGAAGGGGTGTTTTATGAACAGCCAGCAATGTCTACACTGCAAGAAAAGAAAAGATACACTCAAAAAGAATTTTTTACTGTGGTTTCCCGTTTAGGTAGTTATGAACTTGCTATGGAAATCATCTCCCTTTTCATGTGATTCTGTGTCAGCAAAGATGAACTGATGTACCTTGAGGGATCAGGAATGTGTCAGCCTTGACTCTGATAGATGGCTCCTCAGCCAGTGGAGCTAGGCATCTTATAGTCTCTGCAGAACTGTAGGCTCTCAGGTGACACTGTAAAACTCAAGTAAGTTTACCCAAGCTTTTGGAATGGGGGAGAGATGCCAATAGGGTATGACGAAAATAAGGCACTTTTATGTTTTGATCTGTGAGGATTTGAGAGTATCTTTGCTCTGATAACAATCAGTGATGACTGACAGTGAGTCTAGATAGGTATATTTTTATATTCTGAAATATTAAGTGATAGACACTGTTTGCCCAACCACAAGTCCTTCTCAAAAGGCAGTTTCTCCATTCTACCTGTGTTACACCTAACATGCTTGGGGTATAACTTTCCTGTATGTAAATAAATTATTCTTAAAGTACATAAAAATGTACACATGTATGTGAGAGGTGATGTTTTCTGTTGCTAGCTAGCAAGGTTTTGTAGTTCTCCAACTACAGTTTTGAACATATTTATTATAGTAGGTAGTCTTTAAGACTGAGTGATCTATTTTCTACATCTTTTCCATGTTTCTTTTGCTGCTTCCCTGGGCAAAGCATGACAGCGTTACATATTTTCTAGAGGCTCATGGCCAAAGAAAGGTTGTTTCTCTATTAAAAAAACCTTCTTCCTCTGTGGCAATCTTAAAAGGAATCAGATTTTCTGTGGTTGGTAAAGTGCTACACATCCCAGATTAAAATTAACAGGCCTTTAATTTAGGAAAACAATTCAATTCATAATGTTCTGCTTTCCCCTCTTGAACTGAACTTAGACATAAATGGAACTTAGGTGCTTGGTGTCCTGAATTGAAATGCTTTCCTCAGTTGGAGCCCACATGGGGTGAAGAAACAGGATGGATGGGAGAAAAGTTTAGTATGCTTGTAACTCAAGAGATGTGCAGAGAGTACAACCTGGATAATTTTACCAGAGCTCCAAGAGAACTTACAGAGCCTATTCAGAGCCCGCTGCTGTTGGTGACAGAAGTCCCCACTCATTCGTCAGGAGCACACTCAGGCTCAGGGTTTGTAAAATGTATGCTCGTTACCCCGAGGTTTTTCACACAAAGATGAATGCTGTAATATTTTATATGGCTCTTCTCTGAACTGACTATTCTTATTTGTTGAGCAGAATTGTCCATTTTTCTCCTTGATACATTGACACAGAGTACCTTTTCTTTTTCTTGTCTTTTTAGGTAGGATATTCTGTTAGCTTGTTTTATTTGGGAAATAGCATGTGACACTTATGGCTCTTCCCCTTTCCTTTCTTTTTTTCTTATGGAAAACACCTGCAGCATATAACAGCCTTGGAAAAGTCAAGTAAGAATCTGTGTGCTGTGATGTGCTGCAGTAACAAATATATTCTATCATAGCATCAAGCAACATAAATGTGTAAATATTTTACAATCTGTGTTTACATATCCTGCCTTTCTTTTCTTCCTTATACAGCATACACTTAAAATAAACACATAAAGTTACATAGATCTGGTAGAGTGGCAGCAGAGTCTTCTCTATTAACAATAACACTGAATATGTAAATCCCCCCAGTTTTTATAACCCGTGCTTTAGGTTGCATTTACTGTAAACAAAGATGTATTTTTGGGGGCTGTTGGTTTGAGTTTATTGTTTATGTAAATCTCTCAGAATGTGACATAGCCAGATAGCTTCCTATGTTGTGCTGATCCACATTTTAGGCCAGCAGCCAAAGTATTTTATCTTTTACTTCATTATAGTGATCTTCCAATTAGCTGTGGTCTGTAATACCCTGATTTTGGTGGCAGTGGTTTGGGGAGGATTGTTTGATAGTTCTGCTCGAGAGGCAAAATGAGGGGCCTTATTATAGAAAGTGCAGAGGTTGTGCAGTAGCTGAGTTCTGTTGCAAAGTTTGCCGATAAGGGAAAACTGGCCCTTGAGCATCCATTCTATTCTGTATATTAACACTTCTAATCTGCACTGCTGATAAAACTGCAAGCCATTTGCCTTTGGAGGAATTAGTTCTGCCTCACTTGTGTAACCAGGCGATGGTGATTAACCTTTAAACTGTCCAATATTCTCAGCAGACTCCTGCTCCAGATTAGAAACTATTTAGTTATGACCAACTAAATTAACAACATTCCCTCCTCTGAAGAATAAGATTTGGAAGGTATGCATTTTAAGGTGGAATGTGGATAATGTCCTTATTTATTCACCACTTTTACTACATAAAATGTATTTGTCAGTTGAGAAGAAAGAGAAAGGAGAGAGGGAGTTTGATTTCAGATTGAAACAATCTAAAATTAGGTATGTACAGGAGGCAATTTGGGTAAATTGGGCTTGGGGTGCTGCTTTAGATGGCTGAGACCTGTTTCTGACTTTTCATTCTTAAATAAAACTTAAGGTACAGGGGATAAAATGGGCAGGATGGTGCTCTGGTGTGGGCAGCAGTTTAGGAAAACGATTTCCTCCCTTTGAAAGGAAAGGCAATTATCTCAATTATTTGGAAGAGTAATTTTTGGAAGTTTACTAACCTTCCTGTCACAATCGGGCAAAACAAAAGATTTTGTACGCGGTGGTTACAGACCGACATATCCAATGGACTTTAGCTGCTGTGATAACCTAGTACTGTACCATTGTATCTACATATTTTAAATGTGTAATTTATCAATTGAAACATACCCTTCAATACATGTGCCATAAAAGAAAAGAGCGAGGGCAATTATGTAATAGTATAGTGTTTGTCTGACATGCCTTAAATCCCCATATTGTTATTCCTCACTGAATAACAAATACAAAATCCCTGTTAGCAATGTTTTCCATTTTACCAGTTTTATATTAGCTGCCTCCTTAAAAATTGCTAATCTAGATACTACATTAGTAGGATGTCAGTCAAACTGCAATCCACAGTGAAGCCTTCTTCATATACCAATTTAAATCATTCATGGTCCTTTCTTTGGCATTATTCAAAAGATCATAATAATTTTCTTGTGCCCACAGCACAAAAAAATCAATTATTTCCCCACAAAGACTTGAAAGTACTTAGCGAGTGCTGTAAGAAAAGCTGAGGGTTATATCAAATTGAAATTGCACTCATTACACACAACACAATTAGTTGCCACTAGTCTGGCCGGTGCTTTAATTCTGAATGGCATATCTTTATTATTACAGAAACAAGCATGCAAATGGCATTGTTCAGGATTTGCAGAAATCAATAGGATATAGTGCTGTGTGTTTGGTGGCCACTGTCACTCAGTCTGCTGTGGATTTGAGATAATGTGTGTATTTGAATTAATGAAGGGAACGTGAGACATCATAAGTGACACCCAAATAAAAGAAATGGGTACATGATATTTGTAATTATTCTACTTGTGTTTTTGTTGTAAATACTTGTGCTTTTTGTTTTTTAATCAAAGGATTAATTGCATTTTAATAAGGCATTATGATTTTCAGAGCTTTAGTTAATTAAAACTTGTAGTATATAATTATGAAGTGATGCTGAGATTTGTCTAAAGATCACCCATACGTTTAGAATATGTATATTTTTCCTTGTTAAGCAGTTGCTACATTTTGAGGGAGGATGAATTATATTAAATGTTTGAAAGATGATGGCAGTTCCAAATGGATTTCTGTAAATGGCAGCTAGGAATGTAGATTATGTTGTTGGACAAATTAAAGTGGAGGAACTACTGGGGTTGGAAACACTTTTTGGCTGTAGTGCTGGAACATTCATTTGTGCAAATGTTAGCTTTCAGCCACAGGAATAAGAACAGATGTATTTGTTCAATGTATCATATCATTCCGCCCATTAATTCCCAGTGAAATTGCTGCAGTTTGAAATTCTGAGGATAGGCCATAAAGACTCACTGGTGGTGCGTGGTAAAGATTATTTTCCATGTGACAAAAGGGTTTTAAAAGGAGAGAGAAAGTAGGTGTGCATGTGTGTGTGTACAGACATCTCTATGTATCGACTGGTTTCCCTAAGAGAGATGAATATTCCTGGTACAAAGCTTTAATCACTCACTATCTAACCTGGGACATATATATATATATATATATATATATATATGTATATATATAAATACATATATATATAAAACAATTGTTTCCTGTGGGCATACATTATGTCTGGATTGATAGACTAATTGCTAGATAGATAAAACAGAGAAAAAAACAGTATTAGAAAGTTAAAATCTTAGTGTTTCAAATGAAGCTTTCATTTGGCAGTTTTGGTTTTTTGGTTTTTTGGTTTTGTTTTTTTTTTTTTTTAAATCTCCCCTTACATTTATTCCATTTCTTTAGTAAGTGCATATTGGAAATAAAAACTGATTTTGCTCTTTTTTTTAAATTAAGTCAGAAAAATACTGCTTTGCTGTTGAATGGTGAGAGGGCTTTTCTTATTTCTTGTCAACTATAAAATTAAATACATGTTTATGCAGCATAGTCCAGCACAGTCATATTTCTATAGCACAACACAATGAACTAGAAAGGGTTTCTAATGTTCTCTCTTGAAGGAAGGGTCTTAAATTAGACCTTAGCATTTCCTACCTTGAAGCTTGGTTCCTGCAGTGCACAAATATTTATTTACTTATTACACCCAGGTTTGCAGATACTTTTTGAGACAAATCCACTCAACAGCTCAAAATGTTCCAAGTGAGGTGGGAAGACGAAGCCTGCAGAGAGGGCAAAAGAAAGAACAGGAATTCTCAAAAAATTTACGTTGACTTCAGCACTTAAACCAGGATTTTATTAGGTATCTATAAATGGATTTTAAGTAGGATTTTCCCATGTTTTCTCCCAAAGCTGATTTAAAATCTAATATTATTAGATTGGTCACAGCCTTCATATTTAACTGTCAAACCCAAAGTCTGAAAGGTGATTCATTCAACGCTTGCTAAAATATTTGCTCAGCAGCACAATAGTGTGTGATGGAAAATAAACTCCTCTGGAGCATCTCACCCTATCAGCCATGGCCTGCAGCAGGAAAAGAATGAGGGAAGGTCAGTCAATTATGTGTGGTAATCACCGTAAGCATATTATCTGAGACACAGATGTCTTCCCTGACCCCACACGACATAGCTATTAACCCCACAGTAGTATAAAAATGGGGAGGAGGAGGAGCCGGTCCCCTAGGTAAACCAGACCTTTTCAGTCCAGGCTTGTCCAGCAGCTCGGCGAAGTCGCGGCGAGGGCGCTGTTGTGGGGAGCTGGTCCTGTGCTCCGCGGGCACACGGCCGCCTCTCCTCTTTGGGGACCTCTCTATAGACCTAGTCATGTGAGATAAATAATTGCATCATCGGAAAAATGAGAGTGGCAAATTGACTTCTGAGATATTTTGGGAGCATAAACAGCCCTGGAATGCCAGGCACTGCCCGTGTTTTTGCGGGAACAACTTTTGTGTTCCTGAGTACACCTACACAGATGATGTATTAGTGCTGATAAAGTATAATACCACTATCATGCAATCATCTAATGCTTCTAGAAAACAGAGATGATTTTCTCATTACACTGAGTAATGTGCTGATTACCACATACAGCTCCTTTGAGTTCAAGTTCTGCTTATATTTACCTCAGAAAAATGATTGGCTGCTTATTCAAGCGAAAGGGATTTTTTCAGTGTGATCGTTCAAACACATGAATAGTCAGTTTTTTTGACTGACTATTTACACCGTTGTACTTGAAGGCTCATTTAAAAGTTTGCATGTAATATTTGGTTGCTGAGTAGGAAACATGCATTCCTCACCAGCTCTGTACTTTCTAACACCAAGCCTTAACCCTGAAAGTAGGTCCATTTATTTCTTGTAGCCTCTGGATAATCTTTTCTTTATGTGATGCTTTGTTACCTTTTGGGAGGCCATTTTGTATTTTTCTACCAAAAAGATGAATGACCATTAATCAATGTAAGCTATTGCAGTTCAGCACAACCTACAGTGCAAAAGAGTCCGTGAAAGACCAGATTTGTGGTTTTTTCTCCTTGTTAAATAATTCATTGTAATGGTATTCTAGTCTTGTGACATCCCTGTAACTGAGATCAGAATGAGCCAATGAATACTAGAGCATGAAGGGAATGCTTTGCTTGTCAGATTTGCCACAGAATGTAGCAGAGGAATCCCTGGGTTTCCTTTCTGACTAAAGGAATTATTAAAATATATTATCTTTGATACTGTCTCCTTTCCCAGGGTTAATCACCATGTGAGCGAACATTTGCATGCATTGCTGAGCTACAGGTGAAAGACAAGGAAAGTGGTAGGTTGAGGACTTGGATAAACCTAACCATTGGATTCCCAGGAAAGGATAATTTATTAGAGATATGGTATTTTGCCATGGTGCATGGTGAACACAGGTTGCCTCTTTCACTGACCTCAGGGATGACCTGAAAGTAGATGAAAAGGATGATGGAAGTGACTCTCTAGGATATTTGGGCTGAAGGCGGTGTTGCAGGTTCCCATCACAGCCATTTCTGACAAAATTCAGCTGGAGTCCAAAGAGGAGATTTGGGCTATCCTCCTTATTAGTAAATCCCCTGTGGGAGTCTCGGCTATGTGGAAAGATACCATTTACACTTCCTCTTGTTATTGTGGTCAGTCTTGAACTCTGGACCGCTTGTATTCCCTTATTAAACTTCCATCCTATTGTCATTTTAGCTCTCTGTCTAAATGTTGCTAAGTAACCTCCTGAGTCAAATACTTTTTCTACTGGGAGAGAATCTTGCATCAGTCACCTATTGTGACTGCCAGATTAGATACCATAATGTGCTCGACATGGGACTGTGCTTTACTTCTATCTGAAAACTGCAGCTGATACAGGATTTGGCAGACTACTTGTTAAGCAGCATCTTTTCTATGAGCGTATTAAAACAGCCCTGAGCAACTTGTACAGTACATTTATTGATCCTTGAGCTGATTTTTAAGTTTGGGGAGGTCTAGGAATTTTATTATTTTTCCTTTCACCTCTGAATCCTACCTGTTTGAGTGAGCAACTCTGGTAAAGAGCACATTGCTCCACTTGCAAACAGTGAAGGCTGTAAGTTAAGACCTTACCTCTGAAAGAGAGCGAGCAGTGCATTCCTGCATGGTTTCTACAAGGCTCTTTTAACGTGTTTTCCAAGGGGCCAAATAAAAGCCAAATTGTGATGATCGCTTGTGTAAGTAGAAATCCGGAGTAATGCTATTTAAATAATATGTAATTAGGCTAGAGTGAATGAGAATGGAACTTGCTCCAAATTGATTATATATTTCAGGTCAGTTGACATAACGGAGCAGCCTTTTCTGTCTCAGCTTAATGCAGTGGTTCTGAAGAGTTCATCACCTGCTCTTGGCTCTCTTTCCTATTTCTAGCTGATAAATCATCTTTAATGTGTTTCCTAATATTACTTTTCCATGTGGTTATAGTTCTATGTGACAGCAATGGGGGGTGGGGAGGGGAGAGCAGGCAATAATTTCACTGACACAGAAATTACTCTAAAAATGCATTAATGTGTCTTAAGTATAATTGACATACTTTGAAATATATATTGCCTATAGGCAAAACTAAATTTTGCTAACCAAAACCAGAAGTAGACAGAACTTCTGTAGCATCATTCCTGGATGCATATCAAATAGTAGTGATAGTTTCCATCAGTATATTTGTAAAATATTATCAAATTTCACATGTGGAAATCACATCTTATTCAGTCATGCTTTGTCAATTAACCTTTTCTTATGTGATAGTTTATTTTTCTGGAGGAAACATTTTATAAAACCCATAGTAATTTTAGATACATCATTTACCATGTTAATACTTCTCACACGCTCATCAGTTTCTCTGTGTTGATTTTCCGTTAACTGTATATGTCACAGCAAAAGCAAAGCATTTTCTATAAAGCTGTGGGAAGCCAGAGTTTAAACTGGCTTTTCTTCTCTAAGTTTTGGCCTAGTTATAAATAATTGTGGCCAAAAAAATAGATTTCTATATATTTGATAAGTATACTGGTTGCAGGGAAACTGGTCACTCATGTGAAGGCTTAAGCATCAGAAACTGCACGTGTGAATCCATTCACTACACGTTTGACCACTTCACCCTCATACTGCAAACCATTCCACCTGCAGCACTGCTAGCCTTGCTGAGAAGCAACAAACAGCTGCAGCTGAAAATACAACATGAAACATGGTGCCCTGCCACTCTCACCCATTGCACTATTTTGAAGGGCAAGATGAAGACAGGTTAAGTGTGGCTCAGTGACAGATAAACTGTGTCTTCACCTACCCTTTTTTTTTTTTAATGTAGTTTGGGCTTCCAAATCATATAGTTGTTTTTAAAAAGACTGATGTAGCTCTATATGCCCAGGGATGCCAAAAAAAAAAAAGTTTTCTCTAAGTGCTAAGTGATGAGGAACGGTTTTATGCAGATTATAAGAGAGGAGGGACCTTCATGTGTGGGTTTTTTGTATTGGATCCTGCAGGAGATATAGAGCATTTCATAGGTGAGATGTCCCAAATGAAACCCAAAGTTATGTTGGCTATACCTACAGTGTAAGCAGGAGTTTGTTTCTGCAAAGTGATGTTTACAATTTTATAAAAGGACTGGAAACCTTTGGGAAATGCATGGATAATTACTAAACACAGAGGTCTGTATTTAGACAAGGTTAAATATAGGTATAAGCTCAAAAATATGTCTTTGCACCAGCCCAAATTTTCTCCATGTTAAACGTTTCTGACTACATCTGTCATATTATTTGAGTCAAAATGTGTTTTCAGTATGCCTCTTAAGTTAAAGGGTAAAAAGGGTAAGTTGCTGTCATGCCAGCTGTGTGCTGCCCCTTCCATTTTTATGAGAACATTTCACCTGTGTTCTCATCTGTGAACATCTATGTTAGGAAGAAAAGTATGGCTTGGGTATAAAAGCCAGGAGAAATTATTTATCTCCTACTGATCTGAAAGCACAGTAAATACAAACACTTGGCCTGAACCACCTGTGACATTTGATAAGATTTTGATTGTGAGTCCAAATACCCAATTTTTTTTCTGTGAAAATATTGTTCCATTGCTAGCCAGTAGAACATTTGAAATGAAGTGGATGCAAAGTGTACTTTGCTCTAAAAAAATAGTCAGCTTTTTGATGTGGTTCATTAGGGTTTTAAGTAGCATATTGACAGAAGAAATTGTACTGTTCCGTCTGGTAAAAAAGAACTAGTTACCTCTAGTTAACTTCTGACCTCAGAAGTTCCAGGTAATTTTCTTCTTTGTCTGCTAAAAATTAGGCAGAAACAATGAATTGGAAAATTTCAAGTTCTAACACAATATGAGGTAAGAAAAACAAGATACTTCCAGGACTGTTCAGTGTCTAGTAAGGGAAGAGGCTGTCTACTACTTTTGAAGAGGTCTTCAATATTAGCTGCATAAGTAATGATCATCTTGCAGAAACTACAAATCGGTAGAAGAAAAAGTCTGGAACAGAAAGCTTAGAAAGAGGAATCATGGGTTTGCTCCACTGTTTCCTGTCTGATGCTGTCCAAGAAACAGCAAATTGGTTGCCAGACCTGCAAGCTCCTGAGTGAAGCTGAGAAATGTACAATAATCCTGTCTGTGGACTTTAAATTAGGGTCTGAAGTGTCAAGGTACTGAGCATCTTGCAGAAGAACCTAAACGATTTTACTGACTTCAGTTGTACTCAAAATCTTGTGGAATAGTGCTCCCAGAGCTCTGAGTAACTAAATCCCTTTTGTCTCAAATGTTCTTGTTGCTGTTATCTAGACCTATTTAAATCCCTCACACCATGGGTTTTTTGCAGTAGTGTTGCGCTTGTGCTGGGCTTAAAATAGTGATCCTATCATGTATTCTCAACTCATTCTACTCAGTCACTGTATCCTTTGGCTGTTACTTTACCTCCCTGCTACCTTCTCTTCTCACTCTCTTCCCTGATGCATCCACTCTTCCTCTCTGCCAAACATTCAGATTCAGACCTCGGCCTTTCCACATTTCCTTTCAGGTCCTTTCAACATACTGAAGACAAAACTTAGAAGAGTATCACCAACTCTTGCAACTTCCATACACATCCTTTCCTGATATTTGTCTTGCACATCCAGTCACTTACCCAGATGCAACTTGTGCAACTGCTACCAGCCTTGTGGATGCCTTTCCTTCTCCATCACTTCAGCCTGATTCAGCTGCAAAGGCACACAGCAAAACAGCTGGTTGGCTTTTTTCCTCCTCTACCATTAGCAAGCCTTGGATCAGCTCTCCTAATCCCTACAAAGGTTGCATCCTTTACCCTTTTCCCATGAAGCAGTAGTTCTTCCTGACCTCTTGCTTTCTACATTCCCCTCTGTGACAAGCGCCTCATCTTGTTAACAGCTTTAAGCAAAAATAGCCTTTTTGCCTTGAGGAAAAAGATTGCAGACAGCACTGTTTGAAATATTTTTCTGCTAGACTATTGCAAATTTACTTTTCCATTCCTGGTATATTTCCTTAAATCATTGACACATTTCTTATCTGCCTGTCATCTCTTTTGAAAATGCTTTCTCTTCATCATGGCCAAAACTGAGCTCTTCTACTTCCTTCTGTACTCTGACTCTGCTTTGTCTCCTGTTCTTTGTTACACTGACCAACACTATTATCATTCCTGTGACCTTAGACCTATTATATTAACCTACCATTTTGTCCCTCCAAGAAACTGGCCAAATCCACCTTCCTTTTGGTAGCAAAACAAGGAAATCTCTCATCTAAACTTCTGTAGTCTCTTGCACCTCTTCCTTTCTGGTCTTTTTTACTGATGTGGTATCTCTTGATATACACAGAAATCCAGCCCTAGTCATGCCTGTTGCTCCAAGTACTCAATCTTGTTTATTCCTCCTCTCTTAATGCCTTCCAATTGCTCCAAGCTTAGGTCTACCAAGCAGCAGTCTTGCCTCCTAGCTGTCACAAGCCTGCACCCTGTTCCTGGTTATTAGCTTGTATGGACATCATCATTGCTTTTTAAAATAACACCCAATGGGCTCATTTGTAAGGCTCTCTCATTCTTCAGCCATTTCTGCAAAAGCCACACCTGCTGCAGCAGTAACTGGTGAAAACACCCTGGGGTCATAGTTGGCACATAAGCTTTTAATACTGTTAGAGAATGGAAAGGGGCAGGAAGGTATGCAGATGCCTGCAACAAGAGCAGGCACACGTATTTCTGATTTTATAGCTTTTGTTTTCCAGCTTCTCTGTATTGCCTGAATTATTTGACTATAAGCTCTCTGGGGCAGGGGTGCTCTTCCTTGAGCAGCACCACCTCTGTGGGCTCCTAATCCTGGGAAACCTCTGTGTGTCCCTGCAGCAACCTCACTGGCTCATACCCCCATCCACAGTGGTGTGCACTCTGGAAATCATCTGCGTTTGCATCCATACTCTTCACCCTCTTTTCTATGCTTCGTGACATATTTTTCTCAAGTAAGCACAAGATTATTAAATGCGCCAACCTGTAAAACACTTGGATTCAAGAAGTGTACGTTGCATATGTTTTGTGAAACCTTCCCAGTCATGATGTTTATCCTTATTTAGTGATTTATTTTTCCTCAGAATAATAGGAGGTCCAGGGCAGACACAGACTACTCCAGCTGTAAAGAATGACTGCTCTCTGGTTTGGCTGGTGATATAATCCATTGTGGTTGCAAGTCTTGCTTTCCTCTTTAGATGATGTCAACATTTCCATGAACTACATGTGTTGTATTCATAAGTGGTACTTAGAAATATGTGTTCTGTAATCTCCTCCTTATGCCTGACACTTTACACATGTGTTTATCTACAAGGAGTGGTGACATTAGCTTGCTAATTTTGCCAGTGTACTGTATCAATGAGGGCGTGAGAGACTTAGAAGGATATTTAAACTGGCAAAGAGAGAATTATTGACATTAGCTATGAGTGCTTTGTAAGACTCTGTTTTGGAATGCCATTTGTTGGAAAATCTTTGCTGCTGAAAGTCATCCATCATCCCCAGATGAACCTGCAAGTCTTACGGAAAACTCTTGCCAAATCCCACTCATTACCAGTGGCTAAAAGTACTCACTGTGCTGATTTTGGCTGGGATAGAGTTAATTTTCTTTGTAGTAGCTAGTATGGGGCTGTGCCTTAGATTTGTGCTGGAAACTGTGTTTATAATACAGGGATGTTTTCTCCATTGCTGAGCAGGGCTTACACAGCACCAGGGCCCTTTCTGCCTCTTCACATCACCCTACCAGCAAGGGGGCTGAAAGCGCACAAGGAGTTGGGAGAGGATACAGCCAGGACAGCTGACCCCAACTGACCATTGATATCCCATACCATGTGATGTCAGGCTCAGCATAAAAAACAGGGAAAAGAAGAAGGAAAGGAGAGATGTTCGGAGTGATGACGTTTGTCTTCCCAAGTCACTGTTACACATGATGGAGCCCTGCTCTCCTGGAGATGGCTGAACATTGGCTGCCTGACAATAGGAATAAGTGATTTCTTGATTTGATTTGTTTGCACGTGGGACTTTTGCTTTCCCTATTTAACTGTCTCTGTCTCAACCCGCAAGTTTTCTTACTTTCATCCTTCCTATTCCCTCCCCCATCCCACTGGTGGGAGTGAATGAATGGCTGTGTGGGCTTAGTTGCCAGCTGGGATTAAACCATGACAGTCCTTTTTGATGCCCACCATAGCACTTGAAGGGTTTGACAGATTTGACTGGAATGTGCTAGATCAAATTTATAACTGTTATTGCTGTTTAGCTAGCAATTGATAGGCTGCTGTGCCTGCCATGGGGTTTGCTTACCTAGCTGTAAATTAGAGTCTAGTGCTCGTTGGTGGCTGATTTTTGCTTTTGCTGCTTGCTGTTGTCCTGTACCACTAATCACCTTACTCTACTGGGCCGGGGAACATTACGATAACAGCCATGGCGATGTGCCTGGGCTGGCAGATGGCCAGGGTATTGCTGCTGTTTCTGTGCTGCTGTATTGGACAGTCTGTGTGTAGTCCAGTGTAAACTCGAGTTGAAGGGACTGTGACCTGTGGTTAAGTCCACCTGGGAGGAGGACACCCCAAAGTGTCTATGGCCATGGACAAGCCCATACCAGAGAAGATACACTGTGGAGTGTCTTTGGGTGTGGTTATGTCTGTGCCGCAGCAGGTACACCTCTGAAGTGACTGCAGCCCAAGGATAAGTCCATGCTAGAGAAGGTACACCTTGAAGCATCCATGTCTGTGCATGAGATCATGCTGGAGCACCTCAAGGCATGTGGTCATGGATAAGCCCACGACAGAGTAGGTACACCTCTGGAGGGACTGCAGCCATGGGTAAGGCCATGTTGGGAGCAGGTTTACTTTGAAGGGACTGTGGCTGTGGGTAAGGCCACGCTGGAGTAGGTACATCTCAGAAGGCATTGTGGCACGTGGAGGAGGCCATACTGGAACAGGTGCACCTCAAAGCACCTGTGGCTCTGGATAAGTCTGTGTTGCATCAGACTCTCCCTGGAAAGACTGTGGCTCATAGACAAGGCTCCACTTGGAGCAGGTACACCTCTAAGAGACTGTATTCTATGGATAAGTTCAAGCTATTTGAGTTGTTTGTTATAGGAATCATTATGGCAGGAACCACCTGAACCAATGGAGGACAAGCCTTACAAGAAGCAATGCAAGTGCAGCAGTGACCAGACCAGAGCTGACTTTGGTGCCAAGTAACTCCATGCAACACATCTCGTCTCCTGTCCTGAGTGACACCATAACAGGTGGAGCCCAAAATCATGGACTAAATGAACTCAAAAATTTTGTGGGTATTTTTGGACATTTATAGACATTTTACAAGCATTTCCCAGATCTGATCCATAGATGAAGGGAAAGGGATTGATATCTGTGACTATACTGAAGGATGGGAAGGGTTGTGATGGTTAAAGAGGAGGTACTTGATAATGTGGGACCTGAGCATGACGTAAATTGTATGGAGTAAGGGCTGGATAACGTGCTAGTTTGGACTGGGATAGAGTTAATTTTCTTAATAGTTGCTAGTATGGGGCTTTATTTTGGATTTGTGTTGGAAACAGTGTTGATAACACAGGTATGTTTTTGTAATTGCTGAGCAGATCTTATACAACATCAAGGCCTTTTCTGTTTTTTGCACTGCTCCACCAGTAAGGAGGCTGACGGTACACAAGGAGTTGGGAGAGGACACAGCCAGGTTAGCTGACCCCAACTGACCAGAGGGATATTCCATACCATACAGCATCATGCTCAGCCTATAAAGCTGGAGAAAGAAGAGGGAAGGGGGGGGATGTTTGGATTTCTACCATTTTGCCTTCCAAAGTAACTGTCACGCATAACGGAGCCCTGCTTTTCTGAAGATGGCTGAACACCTGCCTGCCCTTAGGAAGTAGGGAATTAATTCCTTATTTTGCATTGTTTGCGTACGCGGCATTTGCTTTACCTATGAAACTATCTTTTTCTCCACCCACAAGTTTTCTCACTTTTACCCTTCTGATTCTCCCACTGATCCCATCAGAGAAAGTGAGTGAGCAGTGCATGGTGCTTGAGTGCTGGCTGGGGCTAAACCACAACACTCACCTACTGACATTTACAAGTTAGATATGCAGATATTATTCCCTGGGAAGAAGTAGAGGGTACAAATGGTATCATAAGATATGGTTTTCTTGGCTGCTGAAAAAAATGCTCATTTGCCAGGACTCCACCTACATACTCCTGTGCAGCCACGGAACTCAGATTTTCTTCATTAACAAGACTGTATGCATGATATTCACACAGTGAAGATCCTCAGCAAGAGCTCATACTGCCCATGTAAGTGGTTTTTTTTAAAGAATCAAGCTCTTACCTCTCAAAATTACATTCAGATGGCATTGTTCCATATGTATGGCTGACTACTATAGAAAGCAGCAACAACAGGGTACAATGCACCAATTTTATCCCATTTTGACTTTGAAAATATAATCGGTACTTATAGAAATTGTAAATACTACAGAATCATGCTAGTAGGATTATACTAAAATGGAAGTGCTAATATATCAAGCAAAATAGCTCTGCTAGTCCTAACTGGCTCCTGTTATCACCAATATTGGAGATTATACACGCCTGGCAACAAGAATGTGCTGGAGCACAAATTAATATATACATGCAAAAGAGACAAGATTTAAGGAGGTGTTTCTTTTTATCTTACAATGAACTTTGTTCTTTGAGTGCCACTGTTAAAGTAATAAGTGCAAGCTCTTACATCCAGTGGTCAAGTCTCATCTAGATAATGAAATGGTAGCCCGATAAAATACACATAACTACCCATTTTGACAGTACAATATTCCTCTGTACCTTATGCAATGAAATACAATCACCCTTGATGCATTATGTATTTATAGTATTACCTATAAGTGCCTGTTGTAAACAAGTTGTTAGACTAACAAGCACAGCAGATAAAGTATCATTATAGAGTAATCATTCAATCAATCACTCAATCAGAATCATCACAGGGTTGGGGTTTTTCCGTAGGAAAGACAATGCCTGAACTGAGGGGATTTTTTTCTCAGGTTATGCTATAGAATCTATTTTTGTATATCACTATTCTCAGTGTTAAATTGGAAGTGTCATGAGAGACTGCAACAAGAACAGCATAGGGATTTGGACATTTTTTTGGGGAGAAAGGGCAATACAGCCATGTTTGATTTCAATTGAGTTGAAGATGGCATACACACCATTACCGAGCCACCAGTGACAGATTATTTCTACTGTGCCCTTTTTCATGAAGTTTTCAGTAGGTATGTTTCAGACTGCTGCAGCCTGCTCCTGACAGCCTGAAAGTTTGTGAACCCTCCATGTGCTGAAGATGTTGTGTCAGCACCGTGTCAGAGCACCTGAAGCCAGAACTTCACCTCAGGAGTCCTATCAAATATAATTGCTCTCAGCCAAAGCTTCCTGGACTCTGCAGGGATTCATTTCATCTTCATCAAGATGACACTGTGTCGACTTTGGGACTGTCACAGAATGTAGGAGCATGGCAGCCCCCCAAGGAAAACAAAGAAAAAAGATAACCTAAGTCCTCTATCTAACTTAAGAAGGGCACCTTTGCAAATGAAAGCAAACGAACACTAACTTCACTTCTCTTTCATAGGCCAGTACACATCAGGTCAGCACCACAGTTGTAGCCAGCCTCTCACTGCCTGCCAAAACAATGCTCTGCTTAAGCCTGATGCCTTAACACGGTAGCAGTGACTCTTAATGTCTCTTTATTCCCAATGAACAAAAGAGCTAAAACTAGTCATTGCCCTTTCTATAAATACCTTCTGAAGTGCAATTTAGTTACTCTGTAACTTGTACAGGTTGACAGTCTCACTTAGCTAAATACAGATACTGTTCCTGAAATGTGCCCCAGTCCTGGCAAGAACTTTATACTCATGGAAATAATAGTAGCAGTAGAAGTAGTGTTAGAAGAATGTAAGAGCTGAATCCTTAGCAAGGTGGGTAAGAAGAAACAGGTGAAATGATTGTATAGAGAAATGCAGACAGCTTCAGAACTGTGCAAGTTAGGAGTGTCAAGTAAGAATGAAAATTCTCTATTCATGTAGTTGAGTTCAAGATCTTTGATTACTGATGGGCAATGATCTAGCATTTGTTATGGATCAAGGTCAGAACTGCATAGCTGAGACATTTAGGTGAGATGGAAGGATTCATTTTGGTGTAATTAATACAATATAAGAGTACAGTGAGCATGAAAGGCTTCTGCTGGCATTGATGGGTGGATTAAGTCTTTGGCTTTCATCTCATTTAAAATGGAGCTGGTTAGCAGCTCAAAAAACAGTCTGCTAGAAGATGCTGATTAAGTGCGTAAGTCCTGGAACAGTACTGGGGTGAGGCATATCTGCCAGACAGCATCTGTTTTGATGGTTCATGCTCAGTATTTAATAGAACACTGAGTCGTCCAAAACGCCTTGAGGTAAAATAAATTGTTGCCAGCAGCCTACTCTCTTGCTGGTTTAGTACATCTTAATAGCAATCTTTTGTCCTCAACCGCAAGGTGATTCCTAAACACCTCTTCCAAGGTTTTGTTTGCAAAATGACAATCAGTAATGTATACAATAAGTGTTTACATTATTTGCAACAATAGAGAGTACTGGTGATGGAATTACTGTGTGGAAACTAACTAGTTATATCATAAAAGCACAATTTGTTGAATAGGCAAATTAAAGCATCCATACCCTCTGCAAAACCCTGATGAGTGGATTTATTTGGGTTGGTGGACATCTGGTTAATCCTAGCTGTCTTCACTTGGATGCTGACGTGAATTCCTCACATTGTGAGGAAGTTTCTTGTTAGCTGTTAGCTAAAACCAATGAGATTTGATTGAGCTCTCTGTACCCGTGGAAGGAAGCCAGGCTGTTGTTTGGAGAACACATGTGAAGTGCTTCCTGAGCAGTTCTCAGCTGTTGTCTGTTCCTGGTGCTCTGGGTACAGGCAAAAACTCTATATCACAATTGATAGGGAAGTTTCATGCCTTTCTGGATGGAGAAGGCAAATAAGTATTTTCACTTTGATACAGCAGTTGTCTACTGCCTGCTTTAAAAGAGAGGATTTGTGTCTATTCCAGCAGTAAGTCACTAGTACTAGAAACATTTGTCTGTCTGTTTTGGAGGCAGAATGTCAAAGGAAAAGTGTTGAAAGTGAGCAGAACATTATTCAGGAACTTAAATTAAGAATTATTTGACCTATTCTGTCCTTTCAAGAATGCATTTTTCTCTGGTGTCAAAGAAAAAGCTAGATAAATGTGGAGTCTTTAAGCTACTTCTGAGCACCCTCTGACAAGAACTGGTTGTCAGAGGTGCTCAGCACAAAACAAGATCACATCTCATATTTACAGAAAAAATGATGATACTTAAAAAGTGTCACACGTATGCAGAATGTAACAAGTCACCAATTTGCAGTGTAGTTTATTTGCGCACAAATACACAAAAAGCAACAGCAACAAAACCTTTACATATATTTATAATTTTTTTGGAGTAAAATAAATAATTGTATGCACAGCAGAATCTGTTATTATGAGCAGTTATGTCTCCCTTGCTGGGCTTATAAATACACCCCCCCCCGCACACACACACACATATATATGAAGAAAATTTCTTGTAAATATCCATTGTATTATCTTTGAATTATTGGCCAGATAGAAGGTTACAGGAGAACAGAAAATCGTCTTCTTGTCTGAATTACTGTCACCATGGAACAAATTGGAAAAAATATTACTTTGTGTCAACCAGTTGCACCCCACTGCACACATGGATGTCTCCTAGAGCCATCAAGATAATATCTGAGCATGTAATCATAGCTGGAACAGTAAGGAATCCTCTTTTCCTACTACAACCAAACAGCACATTGAACCCACAAAGACATGACCAACATTGTCACTCTCAGCCAAAGTTAGAAACAAGATTTCTACCTTATGGCCTTTGAGATATCTTTTTTTTTTTTCCCAAGTGTGTGGGCAGGAAATTTCAGAGACAACCTTAGCATACTAAATAAGTTGCATAGCTAAGATTAAAACTGCAAGCTTTGCAAATCGCTGGAAATTTCAAAACAGAAAGTAAGCTTAAATGATATTTAAGTATTTCCGGGTCTATACAACTATTCATCTCTTGTTTTAATTCCAAATATTTTTTGTAAGATGCAGATTATGAATTTAATAATTTTTAATGTATTTACCATACTAAAAAATTTCATTGCTTCAACCTATTTATCTGACTATATATATTTTATTCAGCATTCATTCTATAGCTCTTGTATAAACATATCACCTATATAACTTGTGTTTCTAACAGTAAAACTGTTTCAAGGAAAGCTAAGAAAGTTTCTTTTAAAGGTCTTAGCTTGCAAGATGCTGAACGCTTCAAGCCCCATAAAATCTGCAATGGGTGCTCAGCACCACACAGAAAGTGCACAGTTGTTGACAGCATCCATGGTTCAAAACTAAGTGAAATCATAGGGAAAAAAGCTCTCAGTGACTTTACTGAGCTTTGAATCTGACCCAGGCTCCTTGTGGGGGATCCAGCAAGGTTATGTGTTATTTGTGAACCACCAAAAGTATAAGCCCTTGTTATAGCTGCAGTTTTTCAGGTGACGAAAGTAACAAAAGGATGATCCTCATTTGTAAGGGGCACGACGTTGAGTCAGTTTTGGAAATTTTGGTGACCAATAAAGCTTGTAACTTAAATATCAATTATCAATCATGAAAATGATATTAATGTGCAAAATGCTCATTTTACATCACTTTTAGTGCTGGGTATTAGAAAAAGGTTCTTCCACCAGAGGGTGGTTTGGCACTGAACAAGGCTCTCCAAGGAAGTGGTCACAGCACCAAGTCTGACAGAGTTCAAGTAGCATCTGGATGATACTCTTGGGCACATGGTATGATTCTTGGGGATGGTCCTGTGCAGGGCCAGGAATTGGACTTGATGATCCTTATGAGCCCCTTCAACTCAGCATATTTTATGATTCCGTGATCTTAAAAACCGATCTGGACTGCTCAGAAACCCTTGATATTGCCTTCTTACCTTCACTGCATGTTGATCCCGAGACACAGCAAAAAACTGCTCTCCAAACTGATTTGGGGTTGGGGTAGTGGTTGAGAAAGAAGTTTCCTTCTGAAATTTTCTAGGTCATATGAATTCTACTTGTCCTTGCCATGAAGAAGCTCTGGTGTCCTGGCAAGGTACTTGTTCCTGTGCAGCTTGATAACATTTATTGTAGAAAGCTCTGTAAAGAAATACCATAAAGCGAAATTACAAGGAGACTGCACAAGGAATATTTATTTATTTACCCTTCCATCAGCAGCTTTCCATTACCTTGAAGCACCAAAGCTACTATATATATTATGTTTGGAATTTTTTTTTTAATTGAAGAAATTTGCCATTTTGGTCAGGTTTTTTTTGAAAAATCCAAAACAAACCCAAACAAAGCTAGTAGACATAAATACGCCTTTGGTTTCAGCATGTTTTCTTGCTTACAGATCTAAATTTAATGTAATTTAATTTAATTTAATGTGGTTTAGTTCTGCTTTTAAAAGCAAACCTAGCATTCTACACTGAAAGAAGTCTTTGGGTACCTACTTCTTACCGCAGAACAAATGTATTTGTTTTCTAAATGGTCATTTTCCAGAAAGCACATTAAAGTACAATTTGCCCAGTTTGCAAAAACACTGTACCATTTCTGCGTTTAGCATAATGTTCATGGATGGATGATTCTCCTACAACAGAACGTAGTATTTACTGTACTTGCAATGGATTTTCTACACTGCCTGGCTACCGGTAACTAAGATGAACTGTGAATGAGTCTGATAGATCCTAGTCTATTAGTACCCTGTAGTTTTATTTCAGAATAGACTGTCAGGAAACACAGAGAAAGAGTGCTTAAATCAACTTTGTTGATTTAAGTAAACGTTTATGACTCAGAATCTGTACTTTATCTGTTCTGGGCCTTTATGAAACTGGATGAATTATTTGCCACTTCTGTTTAAATATGATTCTTGCTAAACTAAAGGATCTCAAGATTCTCAGAACCTCATTGTTAAGAACATTCCTATCTAGCCAAAAGAAGAGGGGAAAGTAGCTGCACTGGCTCAGGAACAAGACAGGGATCAGAGAGTAGTTTGACTGTTTTGGTGCATGGGTTGTATTTCTAGGAACAAAATTACCCACTTACAAAAGCAGTTTGTAAGCTTCAGTGGCCCACTGGAATTATTTTGACATTAACATAGACAGAAACAATTGTGAGGTAAAACTTACACGAAGACACAGACTAGATTCACATCACCCTTAAATGCTGAATGTGGCAGCATACAGACCAAAATTAGCCTTTGGTGAAATTTCTGATACATACAAGTGGCTATAATTTGTAACCTCTGCCTATAATACAGTACCTCAACCTCTCATGAGACTAATGGACTACAGTAGTGGGGACACAATGCATCCAAGCATTGCTATTGTAGGCAGAACTCCAAAGTCCAGCTTCCTTTAGGGAACAATTGCTCAAAAAATTTCCTACTGCATTTGTGCTGGTAAATTGCTTGGATTTGATCGGTGTATCTAAGTCGTTAGTAACTGTTGTCTTGACTTTAATAGCTACATATGTTTTTAATTCTGAATAAGGGAAAAAATCATGTGGTTTGATATATTCTGGGATCTCTTCCCACAGATATTGTAGATCAAAAAGAAAACCACAAGATTATGCAAGATCCATAGTGGTACCCATCCTCAGCTTTCCTAGCAACTAATTTCTGAGATTCTAGAAATTTTAACATGAGCACTAGAAGGTGCTCCCCAATGTATAGAGAGGATGAAATTAGGAGAAAGCTAATGAACTATCCATAGTTTTTAAAAGGACTGTATCTGCATTGTGTCTTCATGAAAAATACTTTGAATTTGAACAATTTTTTTCTTCTTGGTACAATTTTTAATTTACTAATATTTCATCATATTTTTCCCCACAGTTACAAGGATTTGGACCAGGTTTGTTGAGCAAGATTGTGTAACCTTGTACAAGCAGCAAAACAGAAGGTCATATGAAGTAGTGCTACCAAAATCAACTCACTGAGCAACAGTCAGTAGTAATTTAATTAGCTGCTTATAGCAGTTATAGCATGAAAAGCCAGCTGTGTAACTGTAGCCTTCACAATTTCCAGCAGAAATGTAGCACCAAAACACCCCCAAATATATTCTTCAGGATTGTAAAGTCTAAGGGCATTTATTTGCCTTTAATAACATGAATAGTAAACTCCAGAGAGGAGTTTGCTAATGACTACATACATTTGTTATATTACATATGCTTATGATGCTGGATTTAAAAAAAAAGTAATAGAGATGTGGATGTAACATAGGCTTTTTGCTGTTGTGGAAATAGAAATTGCAAAATAACTTTGGGCTTTCACCACATGGAAGTGTTTTTGCAAGGTTTTTGAACATAGATATGTTCCCCAAGGTGGGGAGGTGGGAAAACAATTGATCATCACTGTAAGAGCTAAACATGGCAGCAATACTCCTCATAGCAGAAGCAGAAATGGAGGCACAGAGGGGACATACACTGTGGCAGTGTCTCATGGCAATTCCTGGGCAGCCTGAGGTTCCTCCCTGTCCTCGCTTCTTAACAGTACAACCTCAAGAGCCAAAGAGGATTGTTGTGGGGCATGCTGCTGTTGTGGGATATATGACAATAACAAACATTCGCTAGAAGAGAAGGAGTTTTGTTTTGTAGGTTTTTTCACAAAAAAACTAGCAGATGGTTTCTGCTTGTTGACAACAGCAGTCTTGTGTGAGCTGTGACCCAGGTCCAAACAGGCTTTGTGCTAAACATACAACTTTACTCTTCTCCTTTGGATACTTCTCAGTGATAAAAGTAATATTACCCCTCACAACCCCACAGACACCATTGTGTACTGGGATCTGAAACTGTCACTGCCAACCATGAGAGATTCTGGAGTGCACAGCTCATTTTTGGAACTAATTAATTATATCATGAAAGGACATTTATTCTTCCTCCCCCCCCTGCCCAGCCCCCATCTTCCCCAATCCTTGCTAATCTTTCTTTCTGGATAACAGGGGGGAAATAAGGAAGGTGTTTAGCAGTCTCAGTTGTCTCTCTGATTCAAATCACAGAATGAAGCCAGACAGCAAAACAAGTGCAGATCAGGCAAAGACTGCCTGCTCTGCTTGTGCTTTCTCTGCAAGAATCGGTTTCAAGTATTAGATGGATTTTTTTTTTCCTGTTGCAATTAACTAAGAAAAATATTTCAAAGCTGTATAATTAAAGGCCAGCATTTTATTAGGTTTTAAAATAGCCTTTATGAAATCTACTCCTGCCACTGGTAATTACAATGTACATCTTAATACACCTCTGCTAGGCCTGAGCTGGAGATAACAGTCCTGTGTGTATTGCATTTGGCTTGTGCATAGAAGGTAAAATCCTTTATCTTATCTCAATCTCCAAACAACCAGCCTCTCTTCCAATTCAGCCCTAATCTTCTTAGTAAATAATACTGATATTTTTCACCATAACAAAAATGGAGCTGCCAGATTCAGACTGATAACACCTCTCATTTACACACCATTCTCTGTCAAAATCTGCCTGATTTTTCTTAATCTCTTTAACTCATCAAAAAATACTTTTTCACATTCAACCATGGTAAGTTCCTTGCTACCAAATAATATTACTATAAATAAATCCATTGACTACAGCTGTCTCTTTGGATAGATATTGGAACTCTTCTCCTTCCTGGCTTGTTTCATTGAATGATAACAAATTATTGTTGTCCGATTTTACTTTTCTGTAAAATTTGTTATCCTAACAAAATAACTTAAAAGGATTGTTAACTGAGAGCATGTCTAAAAGGCATCTTTTTTTTTTTCCACAGGATGTCATCTCAGTTCACTTCTCTTAGAATGCTATCTTTGCACTCCTATCCTTTCCTTTGCCATGTCTTATCTTTAAAACAAGGGAAATGATAACCTCAGTCCTTGGATTTTTTTATAGCCTATTAATTATCTCTGTATGATTTCTTAAATTGCAAAAAGATATTGCCAAGAGAATGGCAGAAAAAAAGCTGGATATCAGGACTTCCACTTACAGTGAAAATGGAAATAATATACTTTAGTATGACTAGTTTATTTCAGCAGCAACCTAACCTCTAAGTGACACAGACATTTGGGGTACCCGTCCTAATATGGCAAAATGTCCATGTAAGTAAACAGTAGACTCAGACACCAAACCTTCTTTTATCCACTGCTGTGCAACAAACTGAAGGATATGCCACACCAGAAATTTTGGACATCCCACATCAGAGAAAACAATCTGAAAATCTATAGGAGAATATGGCCTAGAACTTCCAGGTGTTACGGCTGGAAGGAATAGGTATTTGTCTTCTGTACAGCCTGTGGACCTGAAATGCTAATTCTTTCCTCAGGTAGAATTTGGTGGGATATCTTTAAATGGCAAAAGGGGTTTTGTTCCACTAACTTTATGCAAAGTCACATTTACTTATTTATTAAATTTTCTTATTTATTAAAATTTGCATAACTGTTACACAAAGCAAGGCTGCGCATGTTCATTATCAAGTAAAAAGATCCTATTCTGAGGCTTGAAACCTTTCTGACATGCTTCCAAAATGCTAATTGGGCTGGTTTAATAGCCAATCACCTACAACATCACTACCCCTGTCAGGATTATGGAAAAAATGAATCAGATTGTTTAGATAATCTGCTGTCTTTGTATCACTGAGAGAGGCAAGAGCTTCTAATGCCAGTGAGTACAAAACTGGTATCTTGTATGGCTGGTGCGGAATGAGTCATGTGGTCAGCAAGAGATGTGGGCCATTGATCTTGGCCAATAGATTACCACTATCGGGGCTCCAAAACAGGTCCCTGACTGTTGTGTACCACTACTGTTGCTGTTGCTTCTGTTACTCATTCAGTCACAAAGGTGTGTTAGAGTGCAGAGTTCCTTATTAGGAGGCAAACAGCCTGATGCGCTAACAATTAAGTCTAAATATTTTTACATATATATATGTATATATACATCTTTCAGGAAACTGTCCCATTACTACATGTAATGGGACAAGTTTCCTGAAAGATGTAATAGCTCCCTGTGCTCTGGCCAATTGTTAGCTGACTACTGATAATATCATTATACAGGAGGCACAAAAGGCCAGAGTCTTGCTACAGACTTGAAGAAGAAAGCTTACGTCCTGAATGTGAGTTAAGGTACATGTTTTTTTTCTGATGACTGCCTCGATATTTATAGGTATCCCTCACTCAATACTTGTTCAATCTTTATTTTCTCTATCATTTTTGTTAACCTTCCTCTGCACCTTGTCCTGTTTTGATTTATCTTGACTGAGACTGTGTAACAGGACTGTATTAACACTTACAGTAAGGTTCCACCAGAGATTTTCATAATGAAGCTAGTCCTCCTCTATACACCTGAAATACACTTCCTGATGCATTCCTTGTGTGCCCTTTTTTGCTGGAGTATCTCACTTCTTGCTCTCAGTTGTACTGTCACAGACAGCTAACGTGGGGTCCCCCACTAGCTCAATCTTTTCTAACTGATTCCTAATTTTTGTTATTAGTTTCCAAATGCCTTATCTTCATTTGGGGATAAGTGACTAGCTTCATTATCTTCAAAATACTGCTTCTCATCCCTTTCTTGTTATACCTGTCCTTACTGTCATCCAGCCTTTTTCTGCATGATATCCTTCTCTCCTGTGTATTGATAGTGCCAACCCTTGCAGTATCGCCACATTCCAAATATTTGTGTCGTGATCTTAATTGAAATAAGAAGGAGATCAGACCCAAGACTGATCCATAAAGAATTCCACTGCTAACTGGTAACCCTTACGTTACTTTTCCTTTCAACACTATCTTTTGCTCTTGTTCCTTGAGACAGTCTTTACCTATCTTTCAATTCCTCTACTAATCCCTATCTTCTCCAGCTTAGCAAATAATTTCCCATGTGGCACCATACCACACGCATTACCAAAGTCCAGATAGATGACATCGACTCCTTTTCTTTGTCTAGAAAATCAGCTATCTTATCAAAGGAAGCTATTAAGCTGGTCTGCCTAGATCTCCCTTCTTTTATTACATATCCTACCACATCGTATCCAATATTTCCTTCACTTCCCTGTCTTTTATTTATCTGTTCCTTCAAAACCTGTTCTAAAACCCTGCATACTTCAAAAGTTAGATTAATGAACAAATGTTTGCCAAAATATTTCTTTTTCTTTCATTTGGTACATCTTCTGTTCTCAATCATATGACACTGTCTTTTTTCGTCTAGGGTTGTTTCACCCTTTTGGCTCGAAAGACAAACTTTTTCAAATTTTTGATTTCAGGAAATTCAAGGTCTAATTCAAATTCAAGTATCTCAATTCATCATTCCACATGATCTAAAAACCCAATTGCATTAGTTCCCTCTCCTATTACTAGGGAACATCTGTTCTCTAGTAATAAGTAAAATATTAGTTGCAACATTTTCCAAAGATCTGTCATTTAATTCAAACTGCTTACCTCATTACCCATTTTTATCTTTCATAACCAGATTTTCATTTGGCCTGTAACAGTTTTAATGATGGGTTTTAGTGTCTTGCATTGACATGGAGAGGTAATTTTTTTGCTTCATCCTTCATAAGTGATATCAAGATAACTTGTGATGAGAAATACAAGAGCAGTGGGGGGTCTGAGTGTGAAGTAAAGGAAGCCTAGGATGGATAGGGGATGTTTTGCTAAGAAAACTGAAGAAAAATTGAAGTTGAGGAGAACATTTTCAAGTTGATGCATACTTCATGCAATTGTTTAAAACTTTATCGAAAGTAAGGCAGGAATGTAATTTGATGAACATCTGGTTGTGTGGACATTCATTTTTACAACAGGCTAAACGAAAGACACTATGAAACAGATGGCAAGAAATCAGGACTAACCTTGAGTTCTCAAAACACCTTACTTCTTATTCTGACTTGAAAATTCCACATAAACTATCCAGGTTCAAATATCTGTTCAACTGTGTGCTCTTATCTCACTCAGCATTCACGCAGTTTCTTTCCATTCAAATGTTTGCAGAAGGTTGGCCAAAGGGCAGAACAGACGGCACTCCTTGTATAAACATACACTTACAAATATTTCTTCTTATTTTAAATTTTTTTGGCTACTCTGTTTGCCTAGTTTTATTGTTCTCCCAACTCCCAGTAAGCTGTCAATAAAAAAATATGAATCCAACTTCCCATCAACTATGAATGCAGCTTCCCCGTATCCAGTCAGGGAGATATACTGCAAAAACAAAATGATTGCAACACAGTGCACTCTATGCTTTTTTAAGCTTCTCAGTATTGCCAAAATTAATTGGCTTCTATCTGATAAATGCCTGTTTCAATTGTGTGTGTGGAATTATTCCATCTTGTATGGCTAGTGATCAGATTTATAGAACACTTTTAGCAATTTTTATGTAACACTCAACTTAAAAACATTAAAGTATATTCTCAGTAGTGACAGAAATGTGGGTGTTGAAAAGTTCATTTCCTGACTAATATTTAAGGGCCAAATGCTGTTCCTGATTACACTGGTCCTGTATTTTTACAGGGACTGCCACATGTCAAAGAAGACTTTTACAAGTAAGCATGCAGCTTTTGCACACACTTTCCAAACTTTGAATTTTTACTGCTTTCCCACTGATCAGAACACATTCAAGTTCAAGTGGGATATAGAATTGTTATTTAAATCTTACAGTCAAATTAGACCCTAGAGACATGATTGCACAGCGTTATTGTCTCAGTCCCCATGAAGTTAAGTGTTCTCATATCAAATATGATGTCTTTCAGCTTACCACCTACTGAACGAGTATTCATCTTGTTGTTAAAAGATATCAGGCAAAGTGGTGTTTTGTTTATTTTTTCACGTATCAGTTATTTTTAGTGGTAATGCTAGTATGACACTATTGCCTTTTCCTGTGAGTCACAGGAACATGAAACTTCTACCCAGTGTTCTCAGTCATGTTAACGATAAGAAAGCCTTCAGGCTTTTCTTAAAGATCAAGATGGCATTTTTTGTTGTGTCTTGCTTTTGAAGAAGGCTGTTTTTTCTGTGAAGTGCTGCTCTCTTCTCTCGGGAGAGAACTAGGTGATGCAAGTTTCGGTGATGGCCCAAAGGCATAAACGTTAAGAAAGCAGAGCCACATCACTGTGAGCTTGGCAGGCAGGGAGCACCAGCCCCTCACTTGAAAGACTGCTGCCACCCAGAGCAGTCTGGGGCAGAGGGACATCAGCAAGCCAAGAGGGATGTCATAAATTGGTGAAAAGGATTTGCAAGGAACTATTTCTTTGAGAAGTCATGGTTCTGCTGAAGCCAAATGGCATGTCAAACATTCAACTTGATTTCACCTGAGTTTTCTTTTGGAAGAAAACCAAGGAGAACATGTCAAAATAATCCATTTTAATATTGTTGGGCTTTCATTTTTCACTTGAAATGATTTTTTACTTTTGTATTATATTTTCTCTAATACAATAGATTATATATTACAGCACAAACTCAAACATTAACGTCAAAATGGGATATTCTGAATGACCTTGAGTGTTTTTCAGATAGTTCCTTGTGAGAAATTTTGAAATATCAGTATTTTTGTCCTGGCACTGAACTCTTATCACCAGAACTCCTTCTGCATAGCCTCAGAGTAAGTCTGCAGCTGACTTGGGAAGTAAGGATTGAATTTGATGGCTTGTCTCTCTGGTTAGCTCAGAAACACTTGCATTTCTGAAAATGGTTTCTTACATACTGTGTGATTTTTAAGAAGTTTTGATCTATAGCCCTTTAAAGTCACAAGAAACCTTTTCCCTGTCTGGAGTTTGGACCACAGACACAAAACTTTGTACACTTCAGTAGCATTACTATCAGTATTTGTCCCTTTCTTTAGTAGGCTGATAAATGATACATGAGGGACTCTGGAAAACATTTGTAGGTAGGAACAAGAGGTGAGATGGGGACCCATCTGATCTTGACATTAATTAAAATAAAATCCAGACTTCCTAGTCTCCCTAAGCAATTAAAACAGTATGCAGTTGTGGCCGAAGAACTCCTTTTCCTTAACTTTTTTTTGCAGTGATTTAACGAAGATGTATTTTGCATTAGAACTTTATTGCACACCTGTATAAATTATGCTGTTGGGTAGACAATGTTTTTTAAAACAGCATAGCTGTCAATTGCTTGTGTAATGGCACATTTTGTGATACTATCCGATGACATATAACTTAATAAATTACATCGAAAAAATATTGGAGACAAATGCACTATAATTAAATGACAATAATAATGAGACCAATATTAGCTGCTGCCATCAATTATGTAAGACTGAACATTTATTATATATTTTTCAAAAAAGCCTTGCTTATGGTTGAAAACACATTTCATTCAAAACCCTGCTGGTGTTTTTATCATTTATAAAGATGTTTACCTTCGAATTCACATTCAGGTGTTTACGCCATGCCCAAAGGAGAACATCGGTGTGCAAGAAGTTTGCTAAAGCTCTGTGAGGTTCTTTTAAAGACATTATTAATTACTTACATTGAGTATGTGTACAGAGGAGGTCAGCTGATAAATTCTGGATTTTCATTTTCAACAGGGTCGCTCAACAGAGGCTCCTTAGAATGAAGCTGGCATGAAATAAGTGGTGGGAAAAGAGTTTTATCTTCTTATGATTAGATGTTAGGAACCAGTGTGTATGAATGATTGGTAATTTTTTTAAACAGAATAATATTTCCATTGACTTCTCACAGAGGGGGAAGGGGGAAGGGGGAAGGGGGAAGGGGGGAAGGGGGAAGGGGGAAGGGGGAAGGGGGAAGGGGGAAGGGGGAAGGGAAGGGAAGGGAAGGGAAGGGAAGGGAAGGGAAGGGAAGGGAAGGGAAGGGAAGGGAAGGGAAGGGAAGGGAAGGGAAGGGAAGGGAAGGGAAGGGAAGGGAAGGGAAGGGAAGGGAAGGGAAGGGAAGGGAAGGGAAGGGAAGGGAAGGGAAGGGAAGGGAAGGGAAGGGAAGGGAAGGGAAGGGAAGGGAAGGGAAGGGAAGGGAAGGGAAGGGAAGGGAAGGGAAGGGAAGGGAAGGGAAGGGAAGGGAAGGGAAGGGAAGGGAAGGGAAGGGAAGGTGATTTAAGACTTCTGCTTGAGCAACTGGGAATAGATTGGGATATCTCAGTCTAGGAGGAGATAACCAAGTGGGATGTGATGGAAATGTTTAAAGTCACAAATGGTGTGGAGCATTTTCAAGGTTTTTCATAGTGCAACAGTTATGTGGAACACATTAAATAATCAAATGGGAGCACAAAGAAAGCAAAATGATACTCTTTTTCCTCTCGGTTCATAAACTGCTCTTACCCATTGCTACAGCATATTGTGGATGTTCACATGGATTCAAAGACATCTGGACAAATTCACAGACAAACAGCCCATGAAAGCTATTCAAACACAGAGGTGCCACCTTGGACACAGAAGTCACAGAGTTGCCAGTTGTTCTAAGGTGAGAAAGTACATCCAGAAAGCAATGTTCTCAGCTTGCACTGTGTAAACTGGTGTACCAGTCAACTTCAACTGGTGCCAAACAACAACAACTGGTACCCAATCAACTTCAGGAAAAGTGCCAAGGGAACATCGACCTGTTCAAATGCCATTAAACCTATAGCTGAGCTTTGTACACAGTCTTGATAGCTTTCCTTTTCTGTAGCAGGTGAGGGAGAGAACAGGTGATTTCTGAACCAGGCCTCAGAAAATTAGCACAAACAGTTTCAGATTCTAAATATTTTCTAGTTTGAAGAAGGTGAAATTGGACTAACCACAAAAACATAAATGTGCACTGCAGCTGTTGAGCTTTTCTTTTATCCTTGTTTTGCTCTGTCCCCATTGAACAACTTACCAAGGCTGGATCCTATATCAGAAAGGGCAGCAGGAGAGGAGGGTTGGGTATATCCTTAGTCATGTTCTCTGGAATGTAAGCTATAAAATTTTAAAGTGAGAAGTAGTGAAGAACTAATTCTAAAACTTAAAAAAGATAAAGTTCAACAGGTTAATTGGAAAAATAGCATAAAATATTGTGAGCAAATTTCTTCCATGGAGGAATTATGCTTGAGCTTGTAGTATGATGAGGGGAAAGAGTTAACTTTTAGACTTGCAGAATAGATATTCAGAGGAATAAATGATAAGGTAAAGGTTAGGTGCTCATTTTTTAGAGCCCTGGAAGTGACAGTAAAATGGCAGATGACACCCAGTGTTGATCAGTGTACAGTGATACTCATGAGAAAAAACAGTCCTAACTTTATATATGCAATAAGGTAACTAGCACTGGATGGGCAGCTATTAAAAGAGAGAAAATGTTCTTTCAAATGGTAATGCTTTTCTCAGATAAGAAATGTCCTTAGGTAACATTGTAAATGGAAATAAATTAAAACTGGACTATCCAAATGTTTTGCACTAGTAGAGAGAGAAAAACACAAATAATTGCATGTCAGGATATTCACTCACCAGGTTACACAAGGAGCATGAGCCTATTTTGGAACCAGTCTGCTTTCTGCTTATTATCTCTGTTAGACTTTACACATATGCAAAATACTCCAGTCCGTGTTATTTTTGAAGGATGGTTAATGCAGATGGGTGAACTGGTTTAGGTGAAAATAGAAACTGGCTTCTAATCTGGTCCTTTATTTTTTAAAGTGCTTGCTCTCTGAACCTTGTTTTCTGAAGTTCAGTAAAACCTGAGATTCACATGCTTCTGCATTTCCTGTTTTTGACCAATTGAGGAAACAGAAACACTGCAAAACTGTAAGATGTTATTTTTAAAATATTTCCACTCAGCCAACCAGGAAGTTCTGGAAATCTTGCAAGAAGTCTAATCCTGTAGACTATGTAATCCAAAAATGGTCACACAAGTTTGTCCAGTATTTCAGGTATTTATAGTCCTATCTGATGAAGATCAAACATATAGAGAGAGCACTCTATTAGCGTGAAAAAAATTTGGCATGTGCAATTGCAGTTGCCTCTGAAGAACTTAATTCCCTGCTGGGAAATATGCAGTAACCTGAGCTGCAGCTGAGTGCCAAACGCCAAGGGGCTGTGGGAGGAGGTGGGGGCTGAGTTGCCACACAGAATAGGAAGGCTCCGTGGAAGAAACTGTAACTGCAGCTAAGGACACCCATTGCTTTCTGTGGAGTGACAGGGAAAGCAGGATATTAGCATGGGACAGGTGGACAGACGATGGATGTATGGATGGCATGTGGAGTCTCAGTAACAGGATTGAGAAACAGGCAAGTAGGAACTAGAGAAACCAACAGCAGCAATCCGAAGTCTGAGACTGGTGTGGTGAGCAGAGTGCAATACAGTATATGCATGGGACAGCAAGTCCATGCATGTTTAGAAGAAGGTAGAAAACATGGGGGGATGAGGAAAGTGAGGTATGGAGAAAAGAGGATTAGACAATGAGTTTTTAACACAAATGACAAGGTTGCAATATATTCAAGGAGTGTCATTCTACAAAGGTGTGCCATGAGGTGGGCGACAGTCAGGCAACAAGCCTACAGTGGATGAATGCCAAAAGTAAATGTGATTTACTTTGAAGTATGATAGAGACAATTCAGAATGGAGATATCTATCCTACAAAAATAAAGCAATGGACAAAAAAAAGCCCCCCCCAGAAAGACCCAAGTTTATGTTGCAATATTCAACTTTCACTTCTGACTTCTCAAGCATCTTCTGCTCCTCTCCTTTCTGGAACTGGCTGTTAAGAATTGCCCAAGGAACAGCAAACAGTGCAGCACTCAGTGAGTGGTAGAGTTCCAGAGCAGCTGGTATGTGATGGCTGATATTAATTTAGGGATGCCACTTAACTACCTGGGTATATTGTGATTTGCACTTTAATTTAAACTTCTTCATATCGTGATTCCTGATAGTATGAATGTTAGTCTAAAGCACGACAAGGAACTATTCGGATATGTTAAACCTTTTGAAGGTGGATTTGGTTCATGTGATTGATAAAGCAAGTGTTTTCCATGTTGTGAAACATCATGTGTTTTAAACAACTTTATATGGAACTGTATATGGAAATCTCTTCTGGAATAACATGAAGGCTGCTTTTTTCCATGACACAAGTAAAACATGAGAAACTGAAAACACAGTAAAAGACAGAACATTTTGTATTATTCACCAGGTGAAATTTTTAAGCCACTTTATCACATTCTAGAACACAAAATACACCTTCCATCAGCTTCAATTATTGTGGATCTTGAAAAAAATCGATTTTAGGATGAACATGTATAATCACTCTCTACTGTCCCTCAGACAGATATATAGTAAGTAGGAAGGGGAAAAAGGAGGAACTGTTTTTGTTAGTTGTGTTTAAATAACAATAAGTGAACTTGAAGGTCCTATGGGCTCCCTAAAACATGAGTAATAACAGACCTAGTAGCAGGAACCCACCAAGCCCCTTACAAAAAGTCTGCTGCCTCTGCTATTGCTCTAGGAAGCACATCCTTGGCTCCCTACACAGCCATGCCTAAGAGGCACAGACCTTCTGCTCTTGAATCACAGGCTATCTGAGATCTCTTTAGAGCCACTGCATCCACACTGCATTTCTTTTCCAGGAAGTCTTTGCAGATATCTTGAGTCTGTCAGATTATCACAGAGCTCATCATTATTAGTGCCTCAACAGATGATATCTTGCCCTATACATAGATATCAGTCCTTAATCATCTGTGTGTGTATTTTACCATCAGCACAGCAATACACTCTTATGAATGGCATTGTAAAAGCAAGTCACTTCTTAGTTGGAATGTGACAGACTGTTTGAATCCTGAAAAATTATCTAGCAGTGATAAGCTGTTAGACCTAGAGATTGTCCTTCCCACTACCCACTTCATTGCTCATACTAACTGCTTCCAAATTACCTGAATCAGTGGAACAACAACTGAATATGTTCCGTGTCAAAACTGCAGGCTCGACACATCAGACAACAGTTGCTTTCAGAGATGCCGCTGTTAAACAGTAAGGCCATGCTCAATCAATATCTCTAAACACCATTAAATGTGAATTAAACATCATGCAGTTGCTGTGAACAGTAAAGTGAATTAGAGTTTCTCTCCAGCGTTCACCAAAAATTTTTATTTCAGTGCAAACACTTCTCTGTAGGTTTTTGAATGATCTGTGCTCTCTGCACAGAAAAATTTTGACAAAATCTGTATTTATGCTATTAATAAGTACTACATACAAATGAGAGTAGTAACTGTAATTTCTGTAATAATAAGCCTATAGATCTTTAGTAAGTATAACCACAAACATTTTTTATCTATTCATGTTGGTTTTTTAAATAAATATTTTAAACAATAAAGTAATTATTTAAGGCAAAAGACTTCAGAAAAACTTTTGGAAGGGATGAAAATGTAGGAATATATTAAAAGCATGATAAATTATGATGCATACTTATAGTTTAATTACCTAATAATACAGTATTACAAAGTTACTTCAAATTTACTAAATGCTTTCTGAAGTTACAGGTCTACAGAGGCCCTTTCACAAGGAAGAGATATTTTGAGAAGGTAAAATAGAGAGAGAGATGAGAAAAGGCAAAACAGAACTATTGCCAGTAAGTATGAAAGCAATTAGTCATCTATCAGTATGTAAATAGACTATCCCTAGGTATCAAATAACCATGCCACAAATCATTATTTGCTTTGGTGCTCAAAGTAGAAGTGGGTATTGACTCTGAACAGCATTTCAGGCACCCACTGCATGCACAGAGGCAATATTAAAAACAGAGGAGGCAATGGCAGTTGGCAACCAATAGGGTACAGTGTGGGCAATGCAAAGAAATTAGGATGGATAATTAAGGCATCAGTTGGGCTCTGACAGCAAAGATTGGAACAACTGGAACTTGATATGGAGTAAGGAGGACTTTGGTGAAGAGATTTAAAACAGAGACTCCAAACTGTGAGAACAATTTGCCCTGTGATGCAGAAGTAGTGATTTGAATGTGAGGAGAACCAAAAAGGAGGAGGATTGGTGCAGTGGGTGTCAAAGCAGGTGATGGTTCAGAATCACAGATGGTTTTGATCACAGAATCACAGAACAGTTAAGGCTGAAAAGAACGACCAGTGAGGTCATATGGTCCAGCTTTCCTGCTCATGCAGGGTCATCCTAGAGTACATTGCACAGAATTGTGTCCAGATGATTCTTGAATATTTTCAGAGACAGAGACACCACAACCTACCTGGGTGATCTCTTCCAGTGTGCAGTCACCCATACAGTAAAGAAGTTCTTCCTCATGTTCAGGTGAAACTTCCTATGCATCAGTTTCTGCCTGTTACCTCTTGTCCTATGGCTTGGCACCACCAAGGAGAGCCTGGCTCCATCCTCTAGACATCCTCCCTTTGGATACTTATAGACATCACTGAGGTCCCCTCTCAGTCCTCCCTCCTTGAGACTGAAAAGGCCCAGCTTCCTCAGATGTGAGATTTTGTCAAGAACAGAGATTTTAGATATGATCTGCAGACAGATGTGGCAGAATTGTAACACAGCTTGGATGTGTGACCAGAGAGAAGTCAAAGACAATCCTCATATTATAGTTCTCAATGTCAGTGAAAATGGTGGCACAGGTAATGTGGAAGAGATCAAAAATATTTAAGGAAATATGAGGGGCTTGGTTTTTTTGGAGACAGGCTAAGATACAGGATTGTGTGGATGAAGATGAGACAGGATGGCACTTAGCAGAGATAAATTTCTGAGCCGTTGCCACTGAAGTGATGTTTAATACACACGTGGCTGCAGGAAAGAGACCGTGCTAAAGAGAGACGCAAGGAAGGAACTAGTGGATAATAACACCATAAAACCAAACAGAAATGTGACTTTGTGGTGGGGAGGATGTCTGAAGCTCTCCAAGAATACATGAAGGGCATGATGAGAAAAGCTCAGCAAAGACATTATTGAAAACAGCTCCGTGAGATTAAGCAAATTCATAAACATCTCAATATGGTATCATAGGCAATGACTTAAAGCAGAAGTTGATGCAGTCGTTTAATACCCTTTGATAAAATTTTGCCAAGAAGTGGGAACATGAATTTTTAGTTGGAGGCTGTATTTAAGAGATGAGCCTATGGATAGGAAGCATACAATGGAAAGTCAACAGAAAACTGGGGGAAGGAAGGAGATGGTAACTGTGTCTGAGAACTGACAGGAGACAACATGAGCAGAAGGTATCCAGAGGTAGAACAGAAGAAAGAATAAAGTATGTACCTGATAGCAACAGTGTTTGACATAAGTGGATAATTTTCACTCATGTGTTCACTGCTACCTTGTAAGAATTCCTGACATTTTCTCCACAAATCAATTTATTCTTATAAGAAATTTCTTTAAACAGTTTTTTTCTTCTAAAAGAAAGAAAAAACCACAGCCAGTGTTAGCAGTAGAAGACTCCTTCTCATTGGAAATGAATACACACGCTAAAAGCTAAAGCTGGAATGCTCCTATAACCTCACATCTTCTAAAAATACATTGAGTTATAAGGCATAAAATCAGGAATCCATAGATTTTTCATCATTGGTTCACATATTCGGAAAGGAAACACTCTTTCACTGGTTGTCGGGTGCAACTGAGAAGCACCACATTTTTCATGCCACAGCCTGCCACCCAAGGTGTTAAGAGAGGAGAACAGCATATCCAACTGAAATTGCAGGAAGGACTACAGGCAAAATGTAACGAGATGATCAGTGAATGCAAATGAACCCTCTCACTTAAGAAGGTGATAGAATGACTTCTTTTATTAGTACAAAAATTTCACAAAGGTTTTTAGGCCAAGAGATAAGAGCACATTGTTAATTTTAAAAGACAAATTACTTGAATAATTATCCTCCTCTTTAAATATTTTCTTAATTATTCTCAGCCATATCTTCAGTTTTAAAGCAGAAAGTTAAACATAAGACTGACAAGCTAGAACATGTTAAAAGTTTGCAGGTATCCAATTCAGAGTTGCTGATAATTGGACCTAATCTACAGGACTGGTATCTAGGAAAACTCCCATTTACTTCCCAGATAAAAGAAAATAAAGACTGAACAATCAGGCCTTACGTATTAATTATTCAAAGTTTACAGTTATGCACTGAAGAATCAACTAGCTGGGAGTGTGCACATATGTGTAAATATAGAGAGACAGGCAGAGAGACAGAATTAAAATGTGGTTTTTTACTATCTTAAGTAAAGACTTTTCTGTCACTGGTTACTAGTAGGTTTGCTTTTTATCGTACATCACCGGTACCAGTTGTTAGCTGCCTTTGACAGTGGGTTGAAATGCACCAACATGGCATATATATGCTGGGGATGGGTGGCATTGAGCAGAATAGCTTTGCCACGCAGTGATACACTTGAGCTTTGACAGAATACTAGCCCGGTGTCAATCATCCTGTCTTTACCAATCAAATGCACATCCTTTCAGAGGCGCCTGAAGTTGACACTGGCACCCCAAACACAGCAAAAGGTTAATGCAATGACATTTCAAAGATGACACATTGTCACAGGCCCAGCAAAAATAGCAGAACTAGACTGTGCTTAGGAAAAACTAGTGTGTTTTACAGGACACACACATGATGACGACATTGCTGGAGGGGATAGGTTGGGTGTAAACTCCCTTGAAAGACCTTGTTCAAGAAAATCAGGAGTCAGGAATGGATAACAGCATAATAAGATCTGGCCAGGACCCTGAGGTTTTTTCTTTTCCTATCTGTGGAAAAAAAAAAATGTCCTTTGCCAGAGCTTTGGCTAACCTTTGCCAGAGAAAAGAGCAGGAGCTAGAATGACAAAGCTTTTGGAGTCTACAAAGCCCTTTATTTAATTATAGGGATTTGCAGGGTAGCTTATGACTATGAAGTGTATAATAACTTATTTTTCTTCTTTGGTAAAGACATATGGCACTCCAGCCCATTTTCAAAAGGGATAATTGACAATTAAAATAATTCAAGGGGAAAGCTGCGTATTTAGAAAGTCATATTCCAGTATGTGTCCCTGGCCCAAATAGATGCTATGTGCATATTTTAGAATTCCATTTCAGCTTCTCCCTCCCTCCCTCTCTCCTTCCCTATCTGCATAAACTTTCCAGTGATTTCCATTCTTCCTCCAGCTTGCATGTTTTCATCCGTCTCATGTAGAAGGCCCCCTCTCCTGACGCCTCATTCTAATCTTACCTCAGTGAAATGTAATGTGTACATTCATATTTGACTCGTTATTATGAAGAGCAAGTATATTGGAAATGAGATCAAATTATTTTCTTTGTCCCTGACCATCAACAAAAAATAAGTTGGAGCAAAGGCTCTTCTATTTTCTATCATGACACTTCCCATTGACTACAATTAAGCTCCGACCTGTACCAGTTCCAGATCAAGTTGGTGTGTCCTATTTAATTATCTGTTATTTCTGTAGCTGTTTGCTTGTTTATTTATTTACTGGGACTTGAATGCTGCTTGGAGATATAGCAAGGTGCATAAACAATCACTGGGGCTAATGGTAGAAAAGAAAGCTATTTCAGGATGATCTGGGGGGTGAAATAGAAATCAAAATGTTCAGCAATAAAGACAAATAAATTATGAAAAGAGACCGATGTTAAAAGTGCTGCAAGGCAACTGTCTCTTCTCTTGAGACAGTGGCAAGAACTCCATGGCTACGAGGTCTGGGCCTGAGCTTCTTTTCATTGACTCCCATAATAAAACTTCCATTGACCTCAACAAGAGTAAGACTAGGGTTTATATAAGCTCTTAATGTTGTTTGCTGCAAAGCTAAGTGCTACAGACTGGTTTTGCGTCATGCACTGATCATCAGCTACTTTATTCTGTAAATGTACTTTTAAAAATGCAAATATTAAGAAATATAATTTCCATTCTGAGTGGTCTTGTTTTAAGAGTTAAAGATAAGCCCAAGCCAGATGTTCAGATACAAAAATTGCTTTTCAAATCTTAGAGCAAGAAGTCAAAGGTGTCAGTTTGTCCTGACACCTTTCAACATGCTCCATTGTCAAAGGAGAAAAATAGTCAATCCATAGGAGATATGGATAATTCTGGTCTTGGATAATTCTCATTCTAGGAGAGACTCTGCCATTTGGGGTTGCCTATCTCCTCCAACATCGACTGTTTAGGCACTAACATTTTGGTGACCTCGATCCTAACCTGAGCTGAGGTTCCACTACTATGAAACTTTTATCTCTCGTGTTCATCACCTTCCATGTCTTAATCAGTGTTCTATATACTGTCCTAATACACTTCTTCCTTTCTTCTGTCGCACAAGAAACTTCAGAAAAAACTTCTGTCTCTTCCCACCCTCTTAATTTCTTCTTCTGTGGGACAATTTAAGAAAGAGAGATCATCATTATTTAACGACCAAGCATCTATTGCTTTAATCACTTAATCAGACAAGAAAATCTGGGAGTTATGCCCACACAGCACATACCCATAGCTGGGTGATGCATGGTTATTTTACAATAGTGGCTGGTTTTGAGATATGTGTGGGATAGTGTACCTTGACAACTGTAGGTGTCCTTAGAGTCCTAGTGGTAAACACGCTTAGAGTCCTACTGGTAAAAGAAGTGAGAACACTCTTTTTTCCCAATCTTATCCCAGGGCCTGTGGGAGTGCAAACTTTTACAGTTAATGGTCTTGTGCACATCCATTTCTCTGACAGAAATATGAATGTTGTAGGTGACAAGGAACTGTAGAGGTTGTAGTTGAGTATCACTTTCAAGGATGATATTAACACATAAGTATCCAACATCTGAAGAGGTAGATGTCTATCCACAAAATGTTTAGCTAGAAGAACTTGGAAGCAGTGCTCTACTCTAAAGAGTTAATTGATTGTTCTCTTCTCATGCTTGCTTATAGACTGAGAGACCTACACAATTAAATTATTGTTCCACAGGAGAAGCCTTTCAGAATATGATTCGTAATCTTTAAAGTCAATTAAAGTTTTATATAGTTTCAGATTGAAGTCTGTACATTAGCAATAAATGTCTTCTCTCTGAATCACCAAATGTTTCTATAATTCAAATTAAGAAAATTGAGGTGTTAAACCATTTCTTCTTTTGTGTTTGTCTACTCTGAAATAGTCATAAGAGTTTGGTAAAGAGAAGGTGATCTGTCCTTGTGCTTGTTGTGCACAAAAAGATTTACAACTTACCATTTTTTTCTTGAACGGAAATTCTTCTGGTTCTTCAAGGCAAACAGAGGAACATTTCTGAACCTCAAGGGCTTAGCTTGCTGAGCATACAGGTCACAGATGCTCTTGCTTTAGCATTTTTATTGTCATGAGAAAAGGGACATAGTTAAAGGTCTAAGTCATTTGCTCTGTTCAAAGTGTTCCCACTTGTTCTTCTTGTTTGTGTCTTATTAAGATTAGACAAGCAGCACATTTAACTTCAGAAACAAGAATTCAGGGTACACATTCTCAAATGTCACAAACTGGTTCTGGAAAAGCAAAAAGCCCTTGTAGGACTATTTAGCCAAATGGTGAACTGAAATCAACAATATAAATAAGGCAAAGTATAAAAATAAGTTTATTGTTGCTCTACTCAGTAACAGAAAGAGCAAAGGTTATTATGTAAACATAGCTTAATGTTCCTTTTAACAGGGCTCTTGCAGTCAGTTACAGTCTTCTGTATCTGTTCTCAGATGTGCTTACACAGTATACATGTCTTCTGCACCTACATTAAAAGCACCAGGATCATCTCTAAATGAAGGAGACGTGAATGCTTGTGCCATGTTGAATTAGTTTTCCCAGGGCTGCTTATTCAGTGCAGATATATTTATAATTATTAACCATAAAAACTGTTATTGAAGGAATGTGTACCTTATGTGTCAGGATTTGGGACTGTGTAAATTTCTCTTTAAGGGTTGTGAAGCAGTTGTATGCTGCCTGAGAAGGCTCTTTGGACCTTACCAGACCCTAAAATACTTGGAAGAATAACTTGGCAATGGCTGAAAAACTTATGCATGTTCAGTCTTCCAGATGGTGGTCTATAGACAGACCCTTTAGTGTGCCTTGTTTATGCGCTGTTTTGGTCTGCAGCATATAAGGAATCTTTTTGATTTAGCAATGAATTTTGACTTTCAGTCCCATTTGCAAGGAAGAGAATACAACTACCTCTATTAATACAAATTGTGCAGTTGGACAAATGTAATGGCATGAAAATAGCATGCTGCTAACGTGCTTTTGAAAAGAAGCTTGAAAGAGTCTGTATACAGTGTGACTGTTACAATGTACAAAATTTTCCTTTGAAAAGATGAAAAAATATTGTTATGCTTAGTATTTTCATGTGTCTATTAACCATTCCAAATACAGTCCTTGTTAAATATATGGGATGGCAAGCTTTTTACAGGCATACAGGTTGCCTTATTCTATAGACTAGAAGTCGGCTAACTCAGAACACTCCTTTGCATTACTATTAATATTATTTTTCTGCAATTATTTTCTGCATAATAAAGACACCACCTTAGAGGGGTAGCATGCAAAGCGCATTACAAGGTCAAATCCAGCCCAAACTTCATTTTTCCTTTTCATTAATTTTTTTAGAAGGAATCTTCAAAATTGTAGGTGGTGACTCAATGGGATTTGATATGAAGATGTGACACCTCATCTTAAATTCCTTAACCACATTTCTTAAGTTGACAGGAATGTCAGGAAGTGTGCCTGATAAGGCTTGCTGTCCTCTCCGAGCTGACTAATCATACATGAAGTCTTGGCAAGAGATAACCAGGTTACAGTAGAGCCAAAATGACATCACATCAACTCAATTTCATATCCTGTAGACACCAGTGCCTATCACCACTCCAGGTTGCTAACATCCTTGACACACAAATGGTATTTTCAGTCTCTGATGTCCCCCTTTTACCCTGTGTCTGTCACTCTGGGGTAAATCAGGAACAAATTTGTCACTAAATGTAAAGAACCATTAACTCACGGGCACTTTGTCATCTGAAGCATAATTTTCTGTGCACAGCTCGCCAATCCCTGAACTCTAGCTATTTGCATAACAGTTTGCTGTACGAATTTATGACGGGGGATAGTGCTGAACTTGTTAAAATTCCATGTGAATCTCAGCACAGAAAATGGACTGGTGCTTTAAGTCTTGGAGAGTTGTTCACATCAATAATGAATTTCAAATAATTTATTCACTTCAAGTGTAAGTGGTTGGCATACAGTCCTTACAGCTGGTTTGTTGAGATAATTGATTTCCATATAGTTTAAAGATGGGGAAAAGAAACATATGACAACTACAGCGGGTTTCGAGGCAATTGTGAATGCCATATCAGTTTAATTATAGCTCCATCTTTAGCTGACATGGGTTCTGTCCTATTGGAATTAAAATATCCCAGGAACTTGAAATGTAACAGTGATGAATTTTTTATGTTCTTCTACCTGCCTTGTATGCTAGCTTAGGGCACTGTTACAAGTACACTTCTAGCTTTTTCAGTGGATAGTTAACATGACATGCAAGACTGGTCTGCATGACACAGATAACTCAAGGGAATAGCAACAAAGTAAATGAGATGCATTAGTATCTGGATGTGAACTGGGGGATATAAGTTCTCAGAACTTCTTGTTTAATTTATAGAATTGGTTTTTTTCCCCTGTGCATAAGATTTCAAAATGGTAATCATATTCAGGAAATGAGCTGTTCCCACTTCAGGTACTAATATCAATATGTAAAAGATAATCATTAACCAGATGTACTACTCAGCAGTGCTTATTATATGTAAGCAAGCTAGCTGAGGTGATAAGAGAAACTTTTACTTAAAATTTAGTTATATTGACCATGGAGATATTGAGAAAACTGCAAGGATTTTGTTTTGGTGGGGGAGTTTTATTGACCACTCTATGCACAAAGCACGGGCTTAGTGAAACAGAGTGTAATAAAAATTTGCTTTGTAGTTAACACCACAGTGTATGAAACACCGTCTTTGTATGAGGTCCAAGCTGGCTGCTCCTGTGTGGGGCCATTTAAAAGGAGGTGGGCTGCACTCCACATTTTCACATACAGGACATATAGAATGAGCAGAGAACCAGGATTACTAGAAACCTGAAACTTCACTCTGTTTTTTCCTTTCCACTAAAACTGAGTTCACATAACTTGTAAATAGAAGAGCTTTATTTAATTCTTACTGCATTCACTACTGTTCCACAATGTAGTAAAAAAGTAACAGATGGGGTATCCAGTAAACTTTCCAGTCTGATTCCTTACCATGTTGTTTCCGCTCCACCCGATGTAACTTCCCGGATTACAATCAGGGTCCTGCATTTAAGTTCCAGTATTAAATTCCTGGGAGATGAGGTCATAGTTTTGTGCCAGGTTAATAGAAAAATTCTGCATATACCTCGAATACTTTTTCAGCATAAGCATAAACTGGAATAAATGAGAAAGGACCCTTTTCTGAAATAGATTATAAACTGTAATGATGAAATAAGGGCTTCAGTGGTCTAACTTGACATAGGTGGCACAACATTCCTTGCCATTAACTCCTTTTTTTTAGATATATGCAAACTTTTCTTTTGACATTGCTCAAGAGCAGAAGGTTCCCCTCCTAGCTTTCAAGATTTCTTTAGGAGTAACTGTTGATGATTTGCAATTTGAGCTAAAAATACTTGGTAAAAAAACATTCAGTAGACTCCACAATTGTCAATATTTCACAAGAGGGAGGCAGAGTAGAGGCTTGATGTTAGCAGTGGGTATATCTGGTTTGAGCTGATGGCACCACTTATAAGGCCATTAAAAAAAAAAACAATTTAAATTTCTAAGAGGTATTTTAGCCATAATAGATCATAAACATGCTTTGCACAAGTTCCATTTAGGGAAGATGCTAAGTCCAAAATTACTTGCAAGACTTCAGGTATTGACTTTCAGTTCTAATTCCAGAATGGAAGCTTTCACTTGAAAGGAAGCGCAACAGTAAGGTGCAGGAAGCAATTAGCTGAACGTCTCTGACAGTCACCATACAAGTATTTTGGGATGCATAATCCCATCGAAGCTTTGCTTTCTGTTTGTGGCTCAAATATGTAGCTTTGATTCTGCATCTGTGTATTATGAACACATATTCATAATTTGGGATTGGAGCTTGGCCAATCTTCTATCAAGAAGTCCCTGTGGGGAGTCACACTAAAATCATTTTAGCTGTCTTAATTTAAAGACAGTAAAGACAGTCCTGGAATGATTACCAAGAGCTCTGGAGACTTAAAAAGCCTCATTGTCATACAGATGCTTTAACACTAGCAAGAATTGAGATGAGAACCTAAAATGGGGGCTTTATGCAGAAGGAACACTCTATAGCATCTGTTTTTATAATCCAAAGGAAAATTTTGATTGCACAATAAATGATGGTGGTTGATTTTGTTTGCAAGTGGTTCCTGAAATGTATCAAGGACTGGAAGTAGACTGGATACTGTAATAGAGAAATCACTGGTCAAAGTACCACCAAGACTTCCTATGTGAGATCAAAGTTACAAAAATACCCTTTCACTATTAAATATAGGCTCGGGTCTTGATATGCCTGAAGTGGCTTGTTATGGGCAAGTAGGAATTCTGTCAATGGAGATAAGGTAGCCAAGTGTGAAATCTTCTATAAATAAAGGAGGTGTTCTGCAAGTACACTGTGCCATGGGATTTCACCTTCTGCAACTCTGAATCCAGTCAGGTGAGTAGGGCAAGCTAATAAATGGATGCCAACAATTTTTTGTGTGTTTTACACTTTTATTATACATTTCAGGTTGCATTATTGCCTCCCAAACTGGTGAGTTAACTTGAATACTAAGTAGATACTGAGGAGCAATATTTTTGTTTTTATTAATTGATGGTGATTTGCAACACTCTGCTTCCTCCCCTTAGCCTGCACAGGGAAAGAAGGGAAGAGCTGAAGAATAGAATCTCTCAATCTCCAGTGACAGATGTTTACAAAATTACCTTTGATTTCAGAGGGGATGTGGCCTGTCCAAGCACCTGGTAACTTTAGTAGCTTTTGGGACTGATGTTTTTTACGTCTCAGAGTGTTAGGTCTCTGGTTTTTTACTTCAGTGTCCAGCCTGAGCACCTGACTCAGATTCATTGTCCCAGCCAAGTGACATCTTGCTGCCTACTGTCTTTCATTCAAGTGTTTCTGTATACAAATGGATGTCATCTGCTGGATCAAAATCTTACTATTTCCTTTCAGTTTCTGACCAAAGAGTGGTTTTTAATATTTCTAAGTTGCTGAGAGAGTAGGCGTGATTGAATCAGTGTATTGCAGAAATGATGTTGAGGCAAATTCATATAATGAAAATTTATTAGGAGGCTCCATAGTTGACGGCACATATCAACGATGACAGAGGAAAAAAGGGAAGGGGGAGAGGGGAGGAGGCACAAGGAAAAAACTCTCCCCAGTAACAAGTTGGAAGGAGAAGCTGTGATTGGCATCCTGAGACAAACAACTTCATCAGGTGTCCTATCCAGGGCACTAGGCAGTTCCAACATAATGCTTTCCCTACAGCAGCTACATGGTTTTGATCAGGACTCACTCAAACTCCGTTGTGATTATTCCCATTTCCAGTGCAAGCTTTGAGCAGGGCCAGCAGAGGGGGGGTTGGGGGTGGTGCTGAATGGTTAATTGATTGGTGATCTCTGTGCAGGCATATTGCTGAGTCTCTTGATTTAAACCAAAAGCTACAACCAAAGGGAAGAGAGGGGAAAAGGAGGGGGGTGATTCCTGCTCTGGTGTCAGTCTCTTCCATTGGAACATGCCATGGCAACACTATTGGGTCTGCAGGCACTATCTCACTTACCTCCAGGAGGGCCCTGTGGAATCTGGAAGTCTTGGTGCCATTGCACAACCTCCATGGTGCCAAGAGCATCATTCATCCTTTCCCGTGCCATGCAGCAGAAGGAATACTGTGCATGCCTTCATGATAAAAACCATTCAAACTTCCAACTGAAGCAGGACACACCAGTCACTGGCCACAGGGAGGACGGATTGCTGAAGAGAGTTTTGTTCACCTAAAAGGAGATGGCATTTGGAAGTAGGCAGAAAACTGTTGCTTGTGACCATTTGCACAGCTGTGCATTCTTGTTAAAAAATGACAGTAAATTTGTCAATGAGTGCATTGGTACTCCTGAAGTGCTTGATTAGCTGTGAAAAATGTGTTAATAAATGCTACATATTATTCAGTTGGCTGTTGCCTAACGTTTTAGATTACAGCACAAAAATGGAAAGCCATATCTCACATTAAACATTTGCCTTCCTTTGCTCAGATTTTGTGCAAGGATTCCCTAAAACTTCTTCTCTGCTCCAGGGTATAAAATGCTGCTTGTAGAGTAGGGGACACAGTGGTATTGCTCCTATGCTAAACTATTTGTGTTTGAATCATACTGGTATCTGTGGGGATGTAAAGAATCTCAAGGTGTAAAAGGATAGTATCATATTTAGATATAAACTGGATAGCAAATCTGAGTGGTTCATACTAGAGAAATTCTTGGAAATAAAATAAAAAATTGTTAAATAAGTTCATTTCACTTATCTATGTATTGAAATAATCGTTTCACAACTAGTCTGTTAATATAGAACCAGTAATAACGCTGGAGAGGATAACATAAGGAAGTAGGCATTTGACATGTAATCCCCGTGTTTCCTTTTTTCATATGAATTTCTGCTTACACAGACAATCACGTATACAAACAATGCACATAATAATTGTCTTCTCTGTCTTAATGCATCACACAATAACAGTATCAATTTAAAGGAAGGGCTTTTACCCATGTATTTGATTTGATAAAAAATAAAAATGCCCATGAGCAAAAAAATACACTAACCTAATCCTTTTCACTTTTGTTCTTGAATCTCCTTTACTTCCAACATTTTATGTTAGTAGTCACACATGATCTTGTGCTGTTGCTTTATGCCGGCTGCAGAACTGCATTGATGCAATCTGCATGGCAGTGTACATATGCAAGATGCAACCTGCTTACCCCTAAAGACTGTGAGTATCAAGACTGTGGTAGAGGGTTAGAGACACTTTGTGACCTTTCTCCAAATCATTTTGAACTTTAAAAATTTTGGTTGATTAAATTTTTGTCTGCTGTCTCCTATTTAAATGAAGCAAACCCGCTAAATAAAGAACCAAAAAACATCCAAAAGAACCCAAACAAACAGAAGTGCTGTTTTTTGTATCTATGCATGAGCAGGAGGCCTTGATTTATTTGATGTCCTGCTTGTATAACTCTAACTATGGTTAATTATCTAGATTATTTATTATTCATAGACCTCTGTAAACGCTGACCACACACACCACTGCTTCTGCATTTCCAATGCTGAATCCTGACCAGCCTTTCAGAAATGTTGAATAGTCACTTCATTCTAGAAACAGCATCTTGCTGATTAAGGAATAAATTTGAGATCTTGACCCCATATTCAGTCATTCCTTTACATCAACTGATTTCAGAGTAATAATTAGAAATTTTCATCTCCACATAGGCTTACAGGTTGTAACAATGAATTTTATGCAGATTTAACTTTCAGAGTTGGACCTGTGTTGCTCATATTAGGTGTACAAAGCCAAAAAACATATATACAGAAATAAAATGACTGTTTATTTGTCTTCTTTTTACTTGTTTTGATCATAAAATATCGATGTCTTGCCACAGTTTTCAACCAATATAAAATGCATTTTACTTATAAATGAACATTCTGTTTTGCTTCTTTGTTTATAATGAATAAATAGCAGCAGCTAAGTACACAAAGATTAATTTTCACTTTTATAATTCATTTGCAAGAAGTTATTCTCCAATTACTTATTACCTGTGGAATAATACTGAAATTAAAATGAGAAACCCAATCAATATTGCATGCATCAAAAATGATGAAAATCTGCAGTTACTGAGAACTGTGAAATGCTTATTGGTTTTTAGACACAGAGTCCTCCAGGGAGTGCTACAAATCCACACAAACTCACTGCATCTTCAATGTTGCATTTACAGTGTTGATTTAGATGAAATATGTGTAAAAACTCCTGTAGATAGACAGCTCTCTAGTGACTATACATCTGCAAAGGCTCAAGAACATAAACTACTGCAGCATGAGTCCGGAATAAATTATGCTCACTTCACAAATTCTAGATCTGCTTGATCCACAGTAATGAAGGAAAAATTGTGTGGTAGATCTAGGGGATAAGAGTTTATTTAACTATGCTGTATATGTGTGTCTAATTTTAGACTGATTTTTTTTTCTGAGTTGCAGAATGTTAATGAAACCAACAAAGGAGAGAGGACTTGTGAAAGTAGGACATGAAATGATGTGAGACTAGCCTGGTACAGCAAGTTCCCTGAGCTACATGAGAGCCAAAGGTAAAGAAGCTGCCTTCTCTTCTGGAAAAAAATGAATCAAGCTCTTTACCCTGCAGCATCATACTCATCTCAGATCCCTTAAAGCTACTCTGTATCCCTTGCAAAGACAAAAGCACTTCTCCTCTAGTTCATATCCCATAGACTATCAAAATGACTATCCAGATTGGATCAAACAACAAAAAAACCATTTCCCAATATTCTGTCTCTAGAAAAACCAAAGTAACTATACAGCGCTTCATTACTTGCTACTATTATACACAGAGATTTTGCATTCAATAGGAGTTCCGTGAATTTATTGAGTCTTTACTGAGTTTACTTATCTTTAAAGCTGTGCAACATCTTGTGGACATGAACAAGTCTCACACTTCAGCTACCTAATCTGTGAAAAAATGCTCTCTTACATTTGGTTTGTCTTGTGTTCCACTTGTTCGTGCATTGTGGTAAATAGTCAATAATATTTCATATTTACCTTCTCTCTGTCTCCTGAAGAAATAACACCATATGTTAGCCCTCAGTCACTTCTTGTCCATACAGAAGTCTCATTCTATTCAAACAGTCCTCATTCAGAAGCTATTCATGCAGCTGACCATTTTCTCTGTCTTTCAATGTATTTTCCTAGATTTACCCATATTGTTTTTGAGATTGGGTGACTGTACATCACAGACTATATATCAGCAGAATAGTTTCTGACTTGTTCTCTAGTATTTTCCTAGTGTTCTTAATTGGTTTTACTGCTGCTGAGCACTGGGCTGACATATTTTTCAGGCTCTCCAAGATGTGTTTCCTGAGATGAAATCATTAATTTAGTGATCATCACCATGTAGATGTGTTTGTTTTCCCTACATGCATTGTCATTATTGAACTAGAATGTATTGACTATTATTTTATTACCCAGACATTCATAGAATAATAGAATCACAGAATCATTTAGGTTGGAAAAACCTCTGAGATCATCAAGGGACGGTAACTCAACCACTTCTCTGGGGCAGTCTGTCCCAGTGGTTGACAACCCTTTCCACGAAAAAATTTTTCCTAATATCCAGTCTAAACCTCCTCTGGTGCAACATTTCTTCTTGATCTATCGTTTGTTTCTAGGGAGAAGGGACTCACGCCCACCTTACTCCAATCTCCTTTCAGGTAGTTGTAGAGAGTGATAAGATTCACCCCCTTGTGCCTCCTTTTCTCCAGTCTAAACAACCCCAACTCCCTCAGCTGCTCCTGATAAGACTTGTGGTCCAGACCCTCTCCCAGCTTCATTGCCCTTATTTGGGCTTGCTCCAGCACCTCGAAGTCTATCAAGAGGTGAAAATTAAGAGGGGTTTTTTTAAATTCTTCATGTAAGTTTTAACTTTTCTATCTTAAGTAATTCTGTGTTAATATAGATCTCAGTCCAGATTCCTGTGGGTCTCCAGCAGTACCGTCTTTTCCTTGAGAAAACTGACCATTTATTCTTTCTTACTCATTTGGTTCCTTCACACTTTTTCCCCAGTTTCGAACATGCTGTGTTTATCTATGAAACAAGCCATATTGCCATATTGCAGCTACAAGCACTGTTTCAGGCAATGGAATATACAATTAGCCTTCCTTGTCATTTACCTTTTTACTTTCTTTACACATTATTTCTTGATATAGTTCTTACATCTTTTCTGCTTCCATTTTCTGCCTCTATCAGTTTCCCTCCCCGTGTTTTTGTGTTCACTTTTTTATTCACCCACATTTTCATCCAACATCGTCTTCTCCTGTTCAACTTTCCTGGAAGATCTCAACCCTTTCCTCACTACTCACATCTCTTTATGTAGGCTTACTAGAGATACCTCTTTCACTAAAAATGTAATCTGTGCATGAGCCAAAGTGACAGAGCCTAGTAGAAGTCTCTTCACTGGAGTAAGCAGAGTTGAAGCCAAGCTTTCTGTGAGAGCAGGTTGATTTATGTATGAGGCTGCTTTAGAGACAGACACAGAATTGTTATTACAGCAGAGTTGAGTGATAGAAAATATGCCACTTCTCCTCTTGGGCTGTTCAATCAGGTGATTTGGGTGCCATGATAAAATGGGGAGACCTGCCGAAGTGGGTTGAGGTGTACCAGGCTGCATCATGCTCTTCTCAGATCATCTGCTTCGCTGGTGACTTGCATGCGAGGGGTGAATAGCTCTAGGAGGAAAACTGCAAAAGTTCAGGCATCTCTGCCTTTCCTAATACTTAGCAACTAAGGGATAAGGGAGCTGCCAACACATATAGAGAAGAACGAAAAAGCAGTGCACTGTGCAGGAAGTTGATTAACTCACCTTGGCTTGCTGCAGGTGCCTGTAGAGGCAACAACAGCAAAACACAGGACACCTAGCATTGTAGTCAGTAACTTGGAGAGATGTGTTGAATTTTGCTCTTCAGTCTCATGGCTCCTGCAAAAAGGCAGCAACCACAGTACTCAGGTATCTTAGCATGATCATAGCAGAGACAGAGCAGTCGTCCTATCTGTCTGTCACCCATGAAACGTGTGGAGCAACACAATTGGGACACCATAGTGGAACTTTCCAACATGATGGAATCTTCCCACATGATGGAATTTCTTTCCTCGTACCTCAAGCTTTGATTCTCTTAACTGCCCTTTTTGATGACAGCAGTTTCTTCCTCATATGTCCAACATCCTTTTTTTATCCAGTCATCACCAGGGAGCTCTTAGGAATTCAAGATTCTCAGTATATGGAAAATTTTGTGAGATGGGAATATGTGGCAATTGGAGAGAAAGTGGAAAAGATAATTTTTGTCATGCAGCTTGTTACATTCACCATTCTCCAAGCCATTTGTCAAACACTGAGTCAAATATCAGTCCTACTGAACTGTGCTCTTACATTCACAATATCTTACTCTTATTCAATGGCACTGAAACTAGGAGGGACATCTTGTAGAGTGAGATATTCTTCCTACCGAATAAATACTCCCCGTGAGAAAGAGTGATGGACTGAACCTATCTAGCACAGTGAGGCAATCTAGGGAGAGTATGGGGGAGTGACAGTGCCACAGTCAACTATTTCAGTGAAATAACTGAATGAGTCAACTGTTATGTGTTAGAAGTGGTAATGGTGATAATGACCACACCTTGCGACCACGCTGCTCTCCTTTTGTCAAGGGTTGTTTTCTATTTGGTGAGCTCTTCTTCGGCATAGTCAGAGTACTTCTGCTGCTGCAATGCTTTTGCACAAAGGTTCTTTGTGCCAAATAACATCATATTTTTGCCGGAGGGTGTTCATGGTTATTGTTTCTTCAATGCGTCTCTAATTAATTTTGCCAAAGCCACCTATTTTCTGCCATCTGTCAGGTGTCAAGAAGAAAGAATGTGGCTCCAGACAGCTAGACAGGAACACAGGAGAACATGTGGTGAGATGAGAAGGATATGGAGGCAAATTCAGATCATCATCTCACAATAGCTTCTTTTATATGCTAGGTTACAAATCATAATGGACTATTATTTTTATAGTATAGAAACTACAGAGTTAAAATCCCACAGACTAAGAAATTGCAGCAGTGTTAGAAAGCAAGATATGCTAAAGCCCTTTGTGGTCTAATATATCAATGACAACAATAATACAGTTATTGTAGTCATTCTTTAAACCAGTAAGCTGAGTCCTTGTAGACAATGCCCACAGTTTATACTTCTCATAAGTACAAACATGTATTATCTTTTATCTAAACCGTTTCCACATTTCCATATGCTTCCAGTTATTTATCTTAATTGTGGAAACAAAAACAAATACACTACCTGTCAAGAAATGGCTTGACCTTCCTTCCATAGGCCACATCCTATATTCTTTTTGTGCTCCAAAGCTACCTTGCACTCTGATTAACTTGACTAGGAGCTGTGTTTGTGTATATTCTCACACAAAATGCATATATAACCTGGCCCCACAGGGCTCCACAGGGCTGAACTGAAATCCCAGTTGAACTTCAGCTATAGTATTAATCATGTATTCATGACGGAATGTAGGTTGCAAGAAAATATTTAAGAGTCCATAGAAACTTTTCTTTAGAATATGAAATCTCTAAATATTTGGGTTCACATTATGGTCCTTTAGTTAGGGTTTATTAGACTATTTCATATTTGCCTTTCTGTTTATTTTGTAAAAGTATACTTGTCTAGCACACATTTTTATGCCAGCCTTGCTTTGCATTTTTACAGTCTGCTAATTAGACCATTTTAACTAATTTGTTTGCATTTTGTATGAGCAAGTTGGGCTTTTGGATTGACTAATGTAATTGCAGCCAGTTTCTGCCAAATACAAATTACTCTTTCTAGTGTGAGCTAGAGAGAAAAGTAAATATTTAATAGCCATCAATACCCTTGCAGCATTCTAGAGTGTGCTTTTTTCCTATGGAAATTTTAAATAATTTCTTCAGTACTTGATTGCACTTTAATGTTAAGAAATTATTTTTTAATCTTTTTTGAAATAATAATGAATTAGACATTTTAGCATCTCCGTAAGGGTTTTATTTCTGTGCACTTTGCAGATTTAAATTCCAAGCTTTAAAATCTGGTACTTTCAGGTTTGAGGTTTATTTGTGTAGCTTTTTATGTACTGAGTACAATCTCCTGAAATCGTTTTGCTGGAATGTACTTGAGTTTTAACATTTCTAAGTGGATGAAGTCAAGTCTGATAGCAAAATTAAATTATGGGAGTTTTGCTTGATTTCTCCTTTTTTTTTTTTTTCCAGAGAAGCACAGCAGAAAACAGGAACTGGTTACCAAACCTCAGTATTATACGTGCCTGTATTTTGAACTGCGAATCTTATGTTCTTCTCTGCAGAAGTGGACGTAAAAGTGTAAGTGCACCAAGGCCTTAAGCAGGTTAAAGCTCCTCAATTTTCAGCCTTAATATTCCCAGGATGCTTGCTATGATACAGGTTGAGAAGACCACCTGCTTTCCAGGGCAAGGCAACCCTCTTCCTATCCCTCTTTCTTCCTCATGCCTAAATCCCTCTGAGACCTATGCAGAGAACAGGGATATGTCTGCCTCACCCAAGGGGCTGCCTCTGAAATGTTATATGGCCACACTTCTCAGGTCAGGGACATCACAGAAGTCCTAAAACATGTTTCTCTCTGACAAACCTTGGTGATGGTGCCCCTCACCCTGCTGTACCCACCTATATGGTATCTGAGCATTTTTCCTAGGGTTTCAGGCTCTACTTCCTTCTCCCTCATGAGGCTTTCAAATGCATGAGGGATACAGGTTGAGACCTGTAAGTGCCTTAACCAAAGGCCTAAGGAGTGGAGCAGCTGTTGCCATCTGTCACCCAGTGAATGTGGGAATACTTCAAATGTTCAAACCCTTCTGAACAGGAGCGGTGGGTAATGGTTACCTGGTACTAACTAGGGTTGCCTTAGTGCATTTCTAACCTTAACTTACCTCTTGTCAGTCATGTTGTGCAGCTGGTACCAGTCTTATGATACTGCGGGAAGGAGAACCTTCCTTTGGCCACCTTACTGTTTCATCTGATGAAGCTAAAATGATAACAGATCAACAGTGAGATCCAGCACTAAGGAGAGAGAAATCAAAACACCCTTTAGCTAAGTCCCTGACATGTCAGTACCCATTTTATTTTCAGATAGAGTGCAATTTCATGCACTATTAACATATCCATAATTATTAATTAAGACAGTGAATACGTAATCAGTGCCAAATGACAACGGAGGTCCATGTCATCAGCAGGCTATAGAACCAGGTTCTGAATTTCATAACCACAACAACCAAATTCATTCTCTCTGTTCCATTCCTTTTACAGCAAATGCGTCACAGAGCATGAAGCAACATGTTTTTGATGGATGCTATCTTCCCAGTCCTCCCATCATGTGCTAAGAACAGGTACATTGCAAAAGGTAATAATCTTTTTTTGTTTCTGCTATTTGCCTGACCTAGATGGATGGGCAGGTGATTTGATTAGTGAATTAACCATGCTGTTCTGAGAATGTTACTATTGACAGACAGTCTTATCTGCTCTCCTGGATAAGTTTAAGCGTGGCATTTTTTTAGTAAACCCGATGTTGCCATTCATGGATACCTACAAGTCTCACAAACATGAGCAGCAAGTTTAAGCATAATTCTATGGTAGGACTTGTCTACTTTGATTAAAAGTTTTTTTTTTAATACAACATTTAATACTAAAATTTTACACTGAAAATTAACTGTAATTAACAATAAATTTAATAACATGAGATTTAATACTAAATTTATGTTGTATGTTTTCCATTATGGACACGGTTGCTCTTTGGGAAAGTGCTCTGTGGTCCTTACATATACTGAATTTCTTGAGTAAGTACTTTTTCACCCTAGATTCAGAGAGAAGTACCTCCCTGTGTATCCTTATATTTGCTATTTTGGTACATTAGTTTGGAAATTATTAGGACAAAATATCAAATGGATTTGCTTATGTATCCAGTACTTTTCTAAGTGTGCCTATCTAACTACATATTGAAAACTGGTGTCATCTTGGTAGCCCTGAGAGGACATAAAAAGATGGAGGCTTTGAAGATGTGGGTACTATCATGCAAGAGGTCTGCCTAAAATAGCTGCACAGATCATCTTCAGAAAAGAGAAGGAAGTTAGGTTATTTTCTCGCTTTTGACCATTGTACAATTTATCCATGGCTATTTCTCTTGCTGCTAATAGAATTACTCACACAAGTAACACAATAACACTTTAGCCTTAAGCAGCTGGCCTCCATGCTGATATACAAGTGAGCATGTCAGCTGCTGCTTACTGTGATGCAGAGAACAAATTAATCAAGAACTGGACTGGCTCCGTTAGAAGTTATAGATAACTGAAATCTATTTTAATCATTTCTGTCACAGGAAAGTATTTTCTGAATGTGTTATGTCAAAACATCCCGAGAATTGACATGTAATCCAAGGCACATATTTTATTTGCAAATTCAATCTCAGTCCTTTCAAGGCATTTTGAATTTCAAGTAATATTGTTAAATGCTTGTGTTCTTGATACTTAACTAAAGCAGTGCCACAGGAATATTCAATAAAGGAATTCAGTACAATAATTCATTTATTCACTGAATATCTTGTCTTAACAACTGACAATTTTTATAGATCTGATCCCTCTCCAGAGATTTAGTCATTCTCCAAAACGCAACAGCAAGACATGAGGAGATGATAAAAAAGTTATAGCATAAAATACAGATGCTTTTCACCAGCTATGTCACAAGACCTTTCAGTGTTTGATCTCTGCTTATGAACTCTCTCCTTCTTTAAAAGCCTGTGAGACTCAATGTCTTTACAATGTCAGATCCTAGTAAAACTTTGCGGGAACACAAATCCCACACATTTAGTTTTCTAAAGCTCTAATGGTGTTTCTTCCACTGACTCAGCATGAGTGCTTCTGTTGTGCTATGTTGTGTCAGCAATTTTCAGCATTTCATATTTCACTGCAAAATAATATTTTGAAATTTAGGCTATCTCTAAACCCAGTATTTATGTGCTTGAAGAGTAGCTTGAATGTGAGGGACAGTACATGAGTGTGTCTGTTACGGTAACATTCCAGTAGGAAAATTCTTGATCCAAATGATGGACACAGAATATGGTATAGCAGTTAGTTCTTATACATATACATCCTCTCATAAATTTGTGCTCTGCCCATGACATTTTTCCACTAAAGACAGATATACTTAGAATACAAATTTCCATGTGAATGGCAAGACATTTTGCAATAATTGTGTGAACGAAAAGGGGAAATTACAATCACCAATTTTAGACTATTTTATTTATACCAAGCAGTAGATGTTTCTAGTGTTAATTAAACTCCTTAGAGTATGAGAACAGTGAAATTTTGTCCAAGATAAATTCTTTGATAATTTTATATAATTTGTACCTGTAGTTTGGACTTAATAGACCAAAGTGAAGATATGTATGGGGAGGGTATGTGAGGAAAAAGTGCATGCAAAGCAGTGATGTGACTAGTGTGAAAGAAAGAAAAGCTGAAGAGGAAAAAAATAATGGTCTGATTAGATGCTGGTGGAAGATTTTCTACTCATCTGTGATGGAAAGTGATGTTAAAATATTTGGTCCTCATAGAGCTCTACATTTATACAGAAATTCTGCAAAATTTAGTGCCTTGATCAACACCTGGGTTTGCACCTCCAAGAATTTAGATCTACATCTGGCCACCACCTTAGTGCACTTTGACGCAAAGCATTGCTTGTGTTGCTGCTAACTATAAAATTTTGTTTACAAGGATAAACATCACTTAAAAAGGTGATAAAGACACAATGAACAAGAGCCAAACTTTTGAAATGCTTAACCCCTTCGATAACGCATGTAAGGTATACTTAAAAAAAGGAATGCCTGTTATGTTTGCAAGTGGCTTCAGATTAACAAGGGCACATATAATCCAAAGTACTGCTTAAAGGTCAGTGAAAAGTTTAAAGGTTAAACCCTGCTACTTTTTTTCACTTCGGACTCCAAGGGTTTCAAAAAGAAAGGCCATTTCTACTCTTAGCTACGCTAGTGGGAATTTAATATTCACAAGTGCTTGGTCTTAGTTGAACTGATGTGGATTTACAGCAGAAGGACTTCCATCTCTGGTCCTATACTGCTGCTTTGCTGCTTGGTTAAAAGAACAGGTTTTGTTCAGCTGCCACTTTCCCCAAAATATATATATATATATATATATATATATATATATATATATGTATGTATATATCTCTGTGAAAATTTGTCCATGCATTTTTCAGAGCAGAGAAACTATACAAAATACTCTGAAAACACTGTAGAGGTTGAAAATAAATGTATTGGGAAAGGTGAATTTCCATATTAAATAACTTTCTTTTGATGCTCATTATCTTGTATCAAGAACAGTATTCTTCCATCAGCAATTTTACAGCATTTTTAAATGTGCTGCAGATGTTTGTTAGCAGTAAAATCATCATATCCCTAGTTCTATAATAAACTAACAGAAACCTACCACTGAAAAGAGGAATGTCTTATCTCAAATGAGGTTTCCTGCTAAGATAATCTGAGGAACACCATGATTCTTGAGCAACTCTATGTTTTCTTTTCTACTTGTTTTTCTACTATTAGCAGAAATAAACCCATAGTATTTAGCAAAAGCTTTAAAAAGTGTTAGCCAATAAACAAGAATATTTACATCTTTTCTTCCTGGAGAAATTCTTCAAGTCTCCTTCTTGGACTCCCCATTTATTCACATTCCCTGAGGACAGAAAATCTTCCAGGGGCTAAAAGGGTTCAGAGTCACTCCTGATACAAGTTGCAAACACAATACACTTGAGCTCTGGGGCACTGACTTCACCTCCTCTCTGCCAGCCACGCTACCCACCAAAAGTCCATCCTCAGTTGTTCTGTTCTGGGTAGGACCCTGAGCAGTCACTACTGGAGAAAGCTGCTTGAAGAAAAACTACAGAGTTTAGTGATAAATATATAGAAAGATTACAAACCACATTCTACAAATTTGCTTTGGGCATCGTTCCAGAGTGTTATCCAGAGAGACAGCTGGGTTAACAGCAGCAAGGAGCCTCGCAGGATCCCTTAACTCCCCCTTGGTCTTGCAGGCTCTTTGCAATTGCCTGTTCTGCTCCTGTGTCCTCACAATCGTTCTTCCTCAGCTCCTTTCATTTTGTATTTCACCTCTGTATTGCCTCTTCAAGTCTCCCCTCAGAATCTCCACTGACCCCCAAAAGCTCCTGCTCCTGTTCATACCACACTATCCTGCCACTTTCCCATGCCTGCCCAAAACCAGTCCATGGGCAGTTCTCACCTCATAGTTCCCTATCTGGTTTTCAAACTATATAGCACTACAGATAGTTTTTTTAGAAATCAGTATTTTTTTAAGTTTTTTATTTTTTCTTTTGAAACTGTCTGAAGGAACTAGACAAGTTTAAGTCTTGATCTCGTGCAGAAGGAAAGATGAAGTGTTGCATAAGGGACAAAAATGAGAAATGGCAGCCTTTTTATAATATATCCAAATATTTCTGAAAAAAATACAGCATGATTTTGGAAATTGCAACTGTTTTTATGATCCACCTTACAACCTGGGGCTTGAAAATCTGCCAGACTTTTCCTTTCCTTGATCATATATCTGTAAAAGCACTTCAGCAAGAAAAGTTGCCAATGTGACCCTGCAGGATTTTTTCCCATTCAACAATTGTAAACATTCATACAAATAAATTGAATTGCTTAGATATGAACAGAAAATGGATGCACAAGAAAGAGAACTTGGGCAATGTATATTCATTTCAAAAGTCAAGGAAATATTGACGGAAAACACTTCTGCATCTTCCACTGGAATTACTGAATATATTTGATTAAACATATAAACTTCGCTTTGCTGTTCAAGTTCACCAAGCATGTTTGGAATAACAATTATTTTATTAACATACTGACATGATCTAGTCAAACAAAATTAAATGTGTTTTGGAGTAATAAAATGTAAGGCCTTATTTAAGTATCTTTGCTTTTCTAAAACAATGGAAAGACAGATATCTGCAGAAGCAAAATGATATTCCCACAAAAACTGTAAATTAAAATCATTAACCTCAGCCTTACCATAACATCTTTTTCCTCAGGAGCATGGACCAGCTGTCCTCAAAGAGAAATTTTAGTTTCAGAAAACTCTTAGAAAAATATACAAAATACACTGTTATGCTATTTATAAAATACAACAAGTTGTCTCTAATCTGTTCCTACTAATCAGTGTAAGGCCAGAAATAAAAAAAGAAATTGCTTTAAGAATGAAAATTCTCAAAGGGTCTTAGGGACCTAGGAAGTGTCTGAACGGAAAAGTTTCAGTTTGAGTAAGGCTGACATTCTGACTATGACACTGGCCTAACAACCTGTACAGGCTCAGATGCACTAACTTATGCCAGGTTTTCCAAACTGTGTAACTTGAATGATATTTCTTACTTTTTCAGAGCAGCTGACACAGTTTAGTTTGAAAAATACTTGTTTTTCTCTGTTCCCTTCCTTGCTCTAGTGTAATAGGATCTGCCTTTTTAGCATTTTACCATGACATCCTTGTTAGCTGTTTCTGATGGTGCCATACGTGGATGCAATGCCTTGTAAGCAGTAAGGTTCAAAACTGCTGAAGTTGTGCACCCATGCGTTAATCTACATGCAAGAATAATCTGGTTAATGAAGAGATGGCCAGGGGAATGCATAGACTGCCTGTAAGCTCAGGATGTGAGGATGGGCTATGCCTGGCACTAAGAAGACCCAAACCTGCCACTGACCCATTGCATGATTCTGAGGAAGCCATTTCACCTTTCTATTGTGCTTTTCTTCTCAGTTGTCATCTCTCCAACCTGGCAGCCCTCCACAGTAAGATCTGTCTCTTATGATATGTGTCTCACAGTAGGAGCTCAGCTGGGGCTTCTGAATTAGAGCAGACTGGGAATATTCCAATGAAATGAATTTTTGTTAGGAAGTGCAACTGGGTTTCAGTGCAGTTCTGCAGTGCAGTTGTGGGCATGCTTATCCAATATGTGAGAAAGCAAATTCAGATAACTACTCTGAAGAATGTATTGTTATAGGAAGTAGATCATCTCTACTTCCTATAGCAGGAACAGTGGAGTGCACTTCGCCCTGGGATAACTATCAGGCTGTGGGTGAATAGACACAGGCATCTGTAGTTAGAGAGACAGCAGATCAGGAATTTGAACCTGAGTGTGCTAGGGGAGTCCACATGCTCTTTGGCTGTTGTGTGTGTTTGTTTGTTTGTTTGTATAAAAGCAAACCTTCTAAAAGCACTTATGTTTGCTACAAGGATGAACTGGAGCATCAATGGAATGCTGAGAAGTTTCATGGGTAGGTTTATTCAGTATCACTCAGTTCTGCTCTGAACCCTGCCTGCTGCTAACAGTGAGATTAGACATATTTCAACTTATAAAATAATTTCAATCTAAAGAAGACAAGCGAGTTCAGAATAAATCGTGATCAAATATTTGAGGACCATTAATGACAAAAAGAAAGAGAATTTATTTTAAAAAATAATTCCAAAGTGAAATAAAAAGGCCTTTTGGTGATTAGTGAAAATAAGTTATCCCCAGTAAGAGGAAGGAGACCACAGTAAGCAAGTGTGGGCAAAGGGAATAATCAGATCAGTAAACCAAAGCAAACAGTAAAAATTTCAGTGGAGACAACAGGAAATTCAAGCAAGGAATTAGGGGGAAAGTGGTATGGGGCTTTAGTAAGTTTTGATGTGCTATAATTAGAGAAAGAAAACAACCATGAACTTCCAAAAGTGATGCCATTACAGCTTTTGGAACATTTCCTTAGTAGCTTCTGAATATTAATTCTGGTGAAACACACTAAAGAGAGCAACACTTGAGAAAGAATTTATTTTTATAGAAAAAGTTCTGTTGTTATGAAGCAGATCCCCACTATATACCAGTGTAGGTTCCTACCTGTGTGGAACACTGCAGCAATACCAAAATGGCAGTGCTGAAGGAAAGATGTCTTTTCTCCCTTTTCTAGCCCCACTTCAGCTCCTCTTACTGTCTGCCAGGCTAAAATACCCTCAGTTTATAATCCAGAGAGTGGCTGAATCATATTCAATTTACATGATCACTTTGCAGCTGAGTATGATTGCACTACATATGTGGCATCTCCAAAGGATATGCAAAATGGCATTTGCTGAAATGGCAACTCTGTAAACATGTCTCCAGAGGGCATAAGAATATGAGGAGTATGATATCACTTAGGCTACAGCTTTGTACTGGACTATCCACTATTCTCTCTCTAGCTTCTGCCTACCAAATGCCAATTCTGTGCACGTGGCTGTGAACTTGGGTGAGGGCTTAGGCTCCAGTGTAACTGCAATCAAGACACAGTCTGCTGCCTGGCATTGGCATTGCCACTGTTATCAATCATCTTGGTGGAAAATTAAGACCTTAAGCTCAAGCTCACTCCATGAGTTTCCATTCTCTGATTGTTCACTTTAGACTCAGCTAGAAACAATATTTTTTCCAACTTGTAGAACAATATTCCAGGAGAATATTTGGAGAAACAAGTAAAATCCTAGAAGAAAGCTCAATAAAAATATTGCACTGACAGTACAGATTACTAACAAAACCACTAGATCAGGCCCCTCCACAATGAAGACAGTAACTCTTCCAGTGCAGGATGATGACCTGTATTATTTCCTCAGAAACAAACAAAAAAAATTGTCTCCTTTTAAATTACTTGGCTTAAAAAGCCCCAGTAAACTACAAAGCCTTTTGTGGGGAAAAGGTTTGCCTGTGAACCTTGTGCTACATAAATTCAGATTAAAAAGAGAAAAATTTGAGACAAACAAGCACTGACCTGTGAGTGAGAGTTAAGCAAACATGTAGATGAATTCAGAGATACAGCCTTGTGATGGGGAAATACCGAGGGTAATAAATGTTTACAGAGGAAAGTTCTGTGGATTTTCAGGCAGGGGAATAGCAGTGGTTACCTCCTGCTGAAATATCATAGCCGCAATGAAGTGGCAAAGACGACAACTGACATGTCAGAGACACATAAATCTATCCTTACAGGGCTGACAACTTGGTATGATTGCTCTCCAAAGATAACTTTATAACTTGCTGAAGTGTGACTTAAGGATGCCCTGGAGCAGCACTAACCTGTGTACCTTTCTTGTGGGTAACTTTTTATAAGCTATAGCTTTAGTTAATAGCTTATGCAATTTTTCATTTGACCTACGGGTGTCCCATGTGGGTGGGATTTTCAAAAACACTCAGGCCCAGATCCACAGAGGAATTTACACAGAGATGATTGCACCTTAATATATATTAGAGAACAGAGCAGAGAATTGGACACAATTTAGTCTGTAATCTAGCAAGGATGCAGGAGAGGGTCTGCAACACCCTTGAATGTTCACCAGAAAATCTAGCCATGCTTACATGTGTGAAATTGCTCTGGACTGTGGTTATGCCTTAGCTCTGTTCCTTCTGAAATGTCATAAAACTGGGCACCAGGCAAGTGTTTTTGAAAAGCCCAGTCTGAATACTCCTTTTCCTACTGTAACTTTGACCCTTTCTAAAATATCTTTTAGAAAGAAGTACTTGAATTTTCTTATCAGGTAGACCACTACAGTAGGAAATGTGTGCAGTTTTTATTTCAGTGTTTTCTTTTTCAATTGAACTATTGTGCATACTCACCAGAATAAAAAGGATGATAAAAAGGACGGTAATACAATATCCAGTTTGGTCCCAGTGATGTTAACTGCGCTTAATCTGAAGCAGTTGATAGTCTCTGCATGCAACATGGGATCTTTGAGTACATCTTCCCTTTTGATGCTGTCAAAGAGACAGGGTGGTATCTTCACATATGTCAAACACTAGGATAAATTTTGTCCTCTGTGGGAAACAAGCCACAAGCAGCAGTGTGTCTTATGAATAAGCCCTTAGGGAAGCTGCTTTATTTCCATTTTCGCCCATCTTTTCGCAAACCCAACCTATCCCCCATGGCATTTGGGCACTCAAAAGACAGTTGCGTTGGAAAGGCTAAAAACAGTCAAACCAAATAAATAGATGTGAAAAGCTGAATCCCTTGTGATGCTATGCTAAAAAATAGGTGCCAGCCTGGCAACTAGTGCAAGAAGACTCATCTGGCTTTCACTATGATAGGTAGTAAATGCAGTAAACCGAACTCAGGGTAAACTTCTGAGGGCTGCAGAGTGAACTGGAGAAAAGTCTTTGGTTGTCCTCTAGGAACAACATTAGGGCAAAGCCTATAAATTTAAGAATTTCTAGATCCAAGCACAAAGCCTTCAATGACTTCCAGGGGAGTGTCAGCTGAAGAAAAATAGCAGTGTAAAGGCCTTAAAGACATGATAAGGTTTCATTTCAAGAACAAGGCTTCATTTCAAAAACACTATAAGTTTATTTTGCTCACACCTGCAGGACAAAGCATGGTAATACTGCAGATGTTGTAATAGTATGGTCTAAGGATAAGAAAAAAACCTGCTGGGAGAGGCAGTATTTTCTCTTAGACCACCCATTTAACTAGGGAGAAAAAAGCTTACAGACACAAGTCCTCTTTTTTATACAAAAGACTTCCTCCAACTATTGGTATCAGCTATTATAGAAAAAGAGGTTTCTTTTCCCTTAAACTTTGCCTTGGAAACAAAGTGAAATCTGAGCTCTGCTCTAACCAAAATACTGGGTGATCTATACCTACACAATAAATAAGCATTGAAAATGTTCATTGGTAAAGCTGATGAACTCACGACACTTCCTGAGACTGACATGATTTTAAAGTTATTCAGAAAATAGATTTTTCCCCATTGGGCATATTTTGTAGGCATAGGGATTTAAAGTTACATCCTTGCAGGAAGTCATCACAGAGTATGTGAACACTTAAATCCCAAGAGTGAAATGTGGACCCTGAGGAACTGGTATGGTTATAGGAGTGCACGGGCCTTGTAATAGCATGTTTGTAACAGGGTGGAAGTTGGTGTAGAAAAGGGGAGAAGAGGAAAGTAAATTTTACCCTAAAGCACTTGCACACTCACTCTTGATAAGAAGCCAAGTATTTTATGCTGCATGGCACTTCAAGATTTGCAACCTCTTGTCTTCACTGATAAAGAAAATACCACTTAAATGCAAGTAGCAGAAAAAAATAACATAAAAATAATTTTGCTACTTCTTACTTCATGGCATGAACTAAAGTGGTGCTCTCATTGTTCAATGTCAAAAAATGTAGTCTTTGTCAGATAAAATGCACCATTCACCATTTGCTGCAAAACACATGTTCTTGTTTGTTCTAGCATTTCATTCCTTTTGTGCTTTCTAGATCTGAAATGAGAGGAAATCTGAGGAGGATGCTTTAGGATCATAGAACAGGGAAGCAGGTTTCTCTTTAAAGCTCTCCTGCTACAAGGAACTGTTTCTTCTAAAAATCCATTGTAAAGGCAGGGAAGACTAAAGAAAAGTGACTCCAAAGTACTGTCTGCAGTCATATTTGGGGTGAATGTTCTCAAAAACTGTTTTCTCCTACATTTATATATTGTGGACTTGAGCATTAAGTCCAAAAAGTTAATCAGGAACTGCTAAAAAAGGAACAGAAATCCGAAAGCAGGATAGTCTCCTAGACCCCTGGACAGGTATATCGTATTTCTGAGACCTCTTGAAAGTCTCAGTCTGTCATTCTTGCTCTTGCTCTATTTTGGTACTTGACCTAAAAGAAGGTAGTAACACTATTTCCTCTCACCCATTCATTTCCATTTAGTGTTCTTTCTTAATGTGTAATATAATATTGGCCAGCATGGAGGGTTTCTTTTGGCACCCCAGACGCAGGAACAGCATAAATGTATTCAGTGTTACAGTGGTTAGCAAATTCTTTAAAATAACATAGGTTTCAGCATACATCCATAGTCATACATAAGTAGTAGGCACATTCAGCATTAGCCTGAAGAGAGGACATCAGGTAACACAGCACAAGTACAGAAAGCAAGTATAAAATGAGCCTTTATCAAAAAGTTTCTACTTCATTTATTTTTATCCTGCTCTGACTGGTGTAACTTATAATTAGTCTCTGCCTGCAGTGGTATGGTTCCAAAGAATGGTGGATTAGGCAGAAACTCTAGAATTTCTCCGTAACTTGACAAGTTATAACCTGAAAAGCTACACTTAGTCCATTAAAGATTTTTCACAGTGACATTTTATTGCACCTAGGGAAATATGCCACTGTGCCATTTATCATTTTCAGGGTATGGACAGTGAAAAGAAGGTTGCTATGAAGAACAAAATAAAATAGATTACACATATAGAAGTGAGGTGAAGAATACTGATAAATATACACCACTGAATGTCAGCAAATGTCACTTGAGAAGCCATTTGCAGCTACCAGAACAGCCTTGCAAACCAGAAAAAGTAGGAAAACCAGGCAAAACAAGTTGGGTGTACTCACTTCCACATGAATAAGCAATAAATCTCTCTGAAGTTACACCAGAAAGTTGTTAAACTTGATAGATGAATCTTTTCCAAATTCTTCTGTTGCATGCTGTATATGGCTACAAAGGACTATGGATGTTTTAAAGTGAGAAAGGGAAACTATTGCTGAAAATGCAACAATTTCAACATTTTTGTTCAAGCACTTGTATTCTGCTTTGTATTAAAGGGACAGTATGAACAAGGAAGTGATTCATCACACCACTTTCTTTTTCTTTCATAGGGCTGCTCTTTTTTGTTGCCTGAACTTCGTGGTTGGAACTATTGCATTATTACCATTTCTCCTTTAAATACATTTGCCACTCTAGCAACAGGACTTAGAGCTAAATCAATATGGGTTTGGTAGGTAGAAATGTTGCAAATGAAACTTTTCTGTTCTGAAAAACCTCTAGTGCTAGCTATCTAACATGTCATCTAAGCTTAAGTGAGAGACCTGCAAGACATCTATCTTTCCAGCAGCATCTGATTTGTAGATCTATGGATCAGCTCCATTTTGGGTTATAGACACACTGACCTGGAAAAACCTCTCCTTGTGAAAGTTATAATACTTGAGGGACAATATTGAGATTCCTTCAGTTTTATTTTAACCCAGGCTGTCTGCAGCCTCTTGGACCACTGCTCTTCATTGATAATAAACTGAAGATCTTTGACTCAGAAAATATACCCAAAGAAAAACAGGAGTTCTGAAAATTTCAGAAACTCTGTCTGCTTTTATATTTAATTTTCCACGAGATTATTCCTCCTAAATTCTAATTTATCTTAGCACAATCAGAGACAGCCCGAATCATTTTGATTTCATGAGACTGTTATCCCCAGACATCACGCTCATGCAAATTTCACATCGGTTTTGTTCTCATTAGTGAAAAGCAGCAACATGGATCACATAAATGGGGTCACACAGGAACTACTTTATTCAAAATATTTCATACATGCTAAGATACGCTGATAGTAGAACTATTTCAGTCAAACTTCTCACCATATGCTCATGTAACAGCTATAAACAACCAGCCCTACAAGGGCATCCTAAAATCTGAGAGTTTAAATCTTTGAAGAGAACAAATTTCTTGTACTTACAGATCCTGTAGATGGAGTAAGGACGAACCTTCCTTTCTTGGGCAGGATGTTTATACAGCGAATTTTCTCTGTACAAGTCTTCACTCTATTCTTGCAAAATCAAAATCAAAAGTGATTCTTATTAGTCAAACCAAACCCTTTTTTAAATTAAATGTAAAGCCTGTTTTAGAAATGAACAATGAAAATCGGAAAACAAAGATTAAACAGATGGGTTGAACTTTACTGAACCGCTCCCCGCCCCGTTCCCCCTGATTCTTTGAAAACAGAGGTAATCTTTGAGGCAAAACAGGCATTTGACAGCATCTGTCATCCAGAAGCTCTGTAGATGTTGTGCTGCTTCTTTGGTCTTGTTTTGAATTTCTCTGTCAATTTGAATAGACATAACAGAGTCTCTAGGAGTGACGCTCTCAAGCTGAGAAGGCAAGGACTGTGTCAGATTTAACAAAGGAGAAAAGATCTAAAAGTTTGTTACCTCATCAAGAATATCAGAGTCCCCAAAAGCTTCTGTTTTTACATAAAAATGTTCAGTTTGGTGAAAAGCAAGAGAAAGCTTATTTACTGTTTATGTGTGAAATGTAATGTTACATAATAATATTCTTACCATTTTTTCAGAAGTTCTGAGATGTAGTATATTTGCATACACTCATCTTCAAAACAGGCAAAAATACAATTTCTTAAAGGGTATTTGAAAAATAGAAATGCTTGGCTAAGAGGTTTTAAAGAAATTCTTGAACAAATACGCAGCACATGAATAAATATGCTGATTTTACGACAAGCACTGAAAAGAAGCTTCTGCTTAGCAGCCTGCCTAACTTGTGAATGGTTTAGCCCTTCCTTCCTCCATCCCAAGGATGAAAGCTGCTATCCACACCCCACACTTGATCCAAACTACTGAATATGATACAGAAGTGCCTACTGATGTTGGACCAGGCCCTGTAGGCCTGCATGAGCCCGGAGCCAATCTATGCTTCCTCATAACCTGAAGTCCCTCCAATGCAGCTGTTAAGGTATGTGCAAAATATCTGAAGTGCCTAATCAGACAGATCTTGTCCTTCGGAAAAAGTAGAAATTTTGCCTGAATACAGCGGTACAGGTTTTGCTTTGGTACAGACAGTAACAATGAAGAATCATAGTTTCTGCTATCAGGAGGTTTTGATAGATTTGTCTTTCTGAGTAAAAAGAACACACAGTTCGAAAGGGTGGGGGGAGAAGATTGTAATTTTTGGTCCTTTTTTATTTTAATGGCTAAACATTGTAACGCTAGCTAAACAGAAATTCTTGTCTGTTAATAGGTTCCTTTAGTTTGTAATAAATAAGAATGCTAATGACTAAAATTTGGTATTTGGTATGCATTAGCTTTTGTAAGTCTTTTCTTTACAGGCTTCATTGACATTCAATATGGCAAGCTTCCTTTGAAACATATTTATAAAATAACTACAGTATAATTAAACCAACAAAGCCATCTTTTAAGTAAGCTTAATAGCTCAGTTTTTCACTCTGTAAATTTTTTATTTCAAGGAGGAAAAATAGTTATACTCAATTCTACTATATATTTCATTTTTTCATCTAATATTTTCTTTTCGTTTGCAATCTGTGCATATCTAATTCTTGACAACTGTGATTATTAATGAGTGCATGAAAAACATGCTTCAGAGAATCTTCCACAAGAATATTTTTTGTTAATGAGAACTGAAACATATCTTGACAGAGAAATATATGTAATGTATATGTGTATATATACATATTTTAATAGCTAATGGTGGTGTAGTTAATACAGAAAAATGGATTAACAGATATGGCAGGTAATACTCAAAGTGGATGCTGTTTGATAAACGTAACTAAAAATATTTTAATTATATAAAAGCAATAGGTAAATAAAAGCAATTATGTTTAATTTTGCTTTCAGCTTGTGAGCATTTACTGTAAGCTTTAATAGAGGGGAGAGCTTGTACAGAAGGCTAATGGTAGCCTTAGTCACTGTTAGCATTACTCATTAGGGTTTGTAAGCAGTACTTATTCTGAGGTATTTCCTCTGGAAGACTAAAATGTTCTTTGTGAGGGTACTTGGATCCTGATAACTCTAGTTCATAATATCTACCTCATTCAGAAAATTAAAGTTTGCAGAGTCCTCAGGTGTTTGAAAACCTTCATACTGTTTGGAGCCATGATCATGTTTACTTAAGGCCAAGGTAAAAAGTGGTAACTCTCATCATAATAAGTAATGTGGAATCACATAACTGTTTCTTAAACTCTGTTCTTTACAGACACAGTAATATTGAGACCTCATTTACAATATGGTGAATAAAAACAGTTGACATCATTGTTATAATCTTTATTTAAAACTGTTACCAAGGTTACTAATTACCATCACTGTGTGCAACAGGTCCCTCTGAAGCAGTATCTTTACAGATGAACTGTAACGTGTAGGATTATAATAAAAGGCATAAGGGATTATGCACAGGCAAAAATGTTGAAAGTAACACAAATACATCTACATTATACCATCATTGCGTTGCAAAACCTCTGCTTTCAATGCTGAAATGCACAATGTGGCTTTTTGTTTAATTCGAGATTTTAGAGAGATGTTAACCGTATCCTGAAGTGGCTTCACAATGTCGGGGAGCAGAGGAGGCAGGAGTCATAGAGACCTGTAAAACCTGCTGCTCCTGGAAATGTTCTCACGTCTTCTCCAGTTTTAGCAGGGCACCTGGTTTACGGGGAAGTGCCTCTATTGTGTTAAGCAGGACTGCAGGGGGTGAGCATGGAGCTGGCGGCCACACGAGCCGCAGCCCAGGGCTGCCCGCGGCCGGGGGCGTCCGAGCGGGACGGCGGAGACCCCCTGGGCATGGGGGCTGAGACCGGGCCTCCAACATCTCCAAAGGGGGAATCTCGCCAGGGCTGACAGGGTGGCTAAAGGGAAAGCGGGGCGGCAGGTGAGGTCCCGCTCGCCTCCCGGCCAGCACCTCCGTGCCCCGCTAAATCACCCTACCCCGCCCTCAACTTAATGACACAAATCCGGGCTCTTAAAGTCTTTGCGACTGATCGTACTTGCTCATTTATAAATAATGATCTCCATATAGATGCATAACAACAACATACCAGAAGTGTTTGGGGAGAAATCCGATTAAAGTCTATAGCTTTTTTTCCCCCTCTCTCCCGGAGCAAAAGTCTTGCTACAGGTCAGCTGCCGCAGCCGGCCCAGACTGCGGGGTTAAAGGGAAGAAAAGGCTCCAGGCGGGCCGCTTCCCTCCCGGGCGACAGGAGGGGGCTGCCACCGAACGGCGGGTCCTGCCGGGGGGTGGCCAGCGGCTCCTCCGCCCACCTGGCCTGGGGGGGGGGGCTCGGCCGGGCATTCTGGGGGGAGGCAGCCCCCACACTGGCTGGAGCGTGAACTCTGCGGCCGGGACCGATTTCCCCCCGGCGCCAGCATCCCCGGCCAGAGTCGTGGGACCGCCCCGCTCCGCCTGGACCGGCCCGGCCTCGGGTGGCGGTGACGCAGAAACGTGCTTTCCTTTCCTCTTTCGGGCGATCTAGGGGAACTAGAAAAACAAACATCGGGTCGTTTCATGAAACGGTGGAGAAAACTCCGAAGGGAAAGAGAGCGGGGCACATCCTTTTAGAGGAAGGACAAGGGTTCTCTGAGGAGGGAAAACAAAAGATGACAGTGGTGGCTGTAACCCCACCATGAACCAAGGACCTCCTGGCCACGCTCGGAGAGCTAACCTCTCCGGACTTCCCATTACCTCTCCATGACACTTCACTAATGCTCACACAATGGCCAACTGAGCAGTTTAAGTAAAGATATTTTAACCTGAACTAAACATTGTCTCCAGACAATAGGATGCAAAGCAACATCTGGTACCGCACATAAACAATGCTGTGCAACAGCATATGCTCGACGTCTGGAAGTTTATGTCAACGCTAAGCAGTTGAGGAGGCTGTCGCTGCTCGGCATGAAATCATAATAAATGGCTGTTTGCTGTACTTCCTAGATGAGCATCTAGGATCTTTCCTCTCAGGGCATCCTCTTCAGGTTAAGATTGCTCAGCAAGACATCTTCGGACCCCATCCGCGCCTCTTCCCTCCCGCCCTCGGAGCAAACCACTAGTGAGAAATACCACGGGGAGAGCCCGTGGACCGGCCTAGAGAAAACACCGGGTTACCACTTCCCCGCTGTGGCTCCGGCGGGCACGGCTCGGCCGCCGGCGCCGGTGGAAGCGACCGATGATGAATGGCCAACTTCAGGGAAGCGCTTCTTTAAAGAGGAGGCTCTAGGCTAATGAAACAACGGGAGGTGACTATTGCAAACAGCTGTTCCTCATACATATTTCATTATACAATCAGATAATGCGTCTTACCACCTTCTCAATTATTCACAGATAAACATTTTCAAGACGTTTTGACATCTGTCTTAGGGCCTGCTATTAATTTAGTAATCACTATGGTTAAAAATGCATGGGGACTGCACCTCACAAAAACTCGGATTTCACTTACGAGAACAACTACCGTAAGAGCCCTCGCCCCAAGATGGGGGGACCACACGATCTTCACCCTGAAGCCCTCGGACTGCCGCTCCGGGGGGGCTGCGCTGGCCCCGCGGACCGTCCCTGTGTGCCCGGGGCTGTGCAGCGCCGGGTCCCTCCCGGCGCCCTCCGGAGCTCCCGGGGAGAAGCGATGGGCGGAGGAGGCCGAGCGGGGAAAGAGGCGACACTTTTCCTCCCTGGCAAGCCAGGCAAACACCCAGAAAAGTCGTGTCTGTCTCTTCCGTTGGGCTCTTGGCACAGGCGCTCCCGCTTCTCTCCGCAGGCAAAGGGCGCTCACCGTCGCCTCGGGCCGCCCCGTAAAAGGACACTTGCCTACCCGGCCGAGTGATCCGCCAGTCCTCCACCCAATGTCCCGGCCGGCCGCCCGGCGTGGCGGGGCCAGCCCGGCCGGGGACAGCGGGGGGGCGGTGGCAGCTCCCGTGGCTTCCCTCTCCGCGGAACAAAGCCCGCGGGTTCCCCGGCTCGGCAGCGAGACGTGCTCGTCCTTCCTGAGCGCCGGGAAACTTCTCACGGCAAGTTTGTTTCACTGCGGCCGGCTGGTTGTAAAACCGCAAGGCTTTAGGAAGGCGCAGCGTCTCTTTTGTGTCTCTTTCTTTGCAACAGTCCGTTTTCTTAAAACAAATCTCAAGCCACCCCCAAAACGCACTTGCACACGCACAGCTATCAGATGTTACACATGAACATTAAAGAGCGACTTAAACGAGCAAAGAGGAGAATCAAATCTCGACAACCTTTTCAGACACTTTATTGATTAAATTAAGCCTCTCAACTCCTCTTTCCTTCCTCCACTTCCCCAGGTTACCTCTTTTTACCAAAAAATTCACACACAATCGGCGACCTTCACGACCTCCTCCACCCCCATGCCCAGGTAAGTGGATGAAAATGCTTGCGTACTTTCCCGTCCTGCTGCATAAGCTCTTGACTACAACTAGTTTCTAGAGCTGCGGTCTGGCCAGTGATAAGGGGATTCTGCTTTGCACAAGGCACAGGACCGACGTTTGAGCCAGCAAAACGAGAGAGAAGTGGTATTTTCAGCCTACGTCCCTCTCCTCTGCCCGTCCCGCGGGGGCTTGGCCACCCCCACACCTACCTATGCCACCCTCTCCCTCCCCTGTGCAGTGATCGCCGCTGCTCTTCGGAGCTCGCACACGGGGGGTCCACCAGCTACCAAAGCGCTGGCCGTGTCCACTTGACGCATCCCGGCAGGTACCCAGCCGCGGATGGGTGTGCTCTAAAGCCTCAAGGAGAGTCTCGGCCGTGAATTTCATTTTAATCGCACGACCAAGAAAAGTGCCGACACCAGGGACCGCTGAGTGTGTAAAAGCCTTTCTGCCTCGCAGGTGGCGGAAGGCAGAGGAGGGTTTGGGGAGAGGCAGAAGAGGGGATGTTCTGTGAAATGGAAACGATAATTCTTAGTGCTCCTTCCAAGTATTTCCCACAGCTGAAGACCTTGTCTTCCCTTGAATGCTCTGTAAATAGCAAAAGGGTTAGTGGTGAGCTCCGAGTCTCTGGTTCGGGTCTACCTGGACCCCATGATTTTAAAATTCAGAAACAGGGGAAATCGAGCTGTGAATGTGCGGAGGGAAGAACCCTTCCATCTCAGGAGCACTGATCATATTTTAAAGTGGAGTGTCAAAAGCCCGCTGGAATCTTTCCGCCAGCGGCTCTTGAATTGGTCCTGCTCTCGCTGAGAGCCGGTCTGTGCCTACCTGGCTCGTAACTTCAGCTGTCTGAAGTCCTCCTATAGTTTCAACGCTGTACTAGCAACTGTGGCCCCGCAGAGCCGTCCTGCTTCCCGTTCCCACCCCAGCCTCAAGACGTCCTTCACCCTATTGATGTGTGCTACAGCCAAACAGGGCAAAAAGACGAGAATTGTATTCGACAGATGCTGCTCACTCGTTCATAACAGGTTCAGCGCATACGGTATCTCTCGCCATTATCCTGTAAGTTAATATCGAGTAGCAATAGCTGTCTAAATATCAAAATCTATTTATAGGGGATGCAGAGCTATGACCTCTCCATCTGACCTTCAGGAACCGCAGGCTGCAAAACAGGGCAAATGAAGAAAGAAAAAAAAAAAAGAAAACAAGGAAAAGCACAGTATTACAATGGAGATTCGTGCGTAGTGGAGCTGGGCTGGGCTGCCTTTGTTCCGAAATCCTGATAGGACTTGAACTTTTAGGACGGCACCGGCTTTGCGGCCCAGGAGAGGAGAGGCTCTGTCCGAATTCTCTGTGTCTCTGCTGCGATCACGGTGTTGTTTCGTTCACTTCCGCATCTCTGCAAAAGTTGTTCTCAGGTTTTGAGTGGGGTTGGGGTTTGTGGGGGTTTTTTTCACATTAAAAAAAATTGCGGGGAAACAAGACAAAACAGCGCCGTTGACTAAGCAGCAGGTCTCAGTGAGAGCTGAGGGAGCGGAGAGCTCAGCAGAGTGCAGACCCACAGCTCGGGAAATCATTTCGCACGAGGGGCAGACGGGAGACGGGGATTTGCTTATTTTGCTCCTCGTCGCCTTCCCAGCACAAACGAGGGGTGCGCGGAGGGACCGAGGCTTAGGGAGTCTTCCCAGTCCCCTCCCTAGCAAGGAGCAGGATGGGGGAAACTGGGCACTCTCGGGCGCTGCCCGGGGGTTTCTGGGGCCCCTGGCAAGGCAAGTGTCGAACCCCGTGACATCCCGAGCTCCTGGGAATCGTCCCCCGTCCGCACCCTTCCCTAGTGGGCGGGGAGGGGGAGGATGCTCCATAAAGTCCCAGAGCAGAAATCAATGTTATAAAGAGCATCCCCTCAGGGGAAACTGAAAAAGGGGGGCGGGGGGGGGGGGGGGGGGGGGAAGAAGAAGAGAAGAATAATCCCGAAGTACTTTTTTTTTTTTTAATGGAACCATGGAGAGGTCATCCAGTCCGAATTAACAACTGCGTAAACCTAGACTAACTGCGAAACCTCACTCTCCCCGCCCCAGCTCCGGCTCCCGGCGGTAATATGGCGCCTGCGAGCGAGAGAAGCACTTTCCTCGGTGTTTAGCAGTTGAAATGTGCTCCCTGAAGGTCACACCAGGCGACGCGCCCGTTGGCTGCCGCGCAGGGCCAGGGCTGGGCTGGGCTGGGCCGGGCTGGTCACAGCGCCGGAGCCCCCGACCGCCATCCCACCGGGGACAGCAGAGCGGCCAGGAGCACGGGGCGATTTCCTACAGCCAAATGTGCCCCGGCTCGGCTTTTTGCCACCCTGTATGTTTCTGTGTCTGTAAGGGAATCGTAGCTAGCCTACCTTTCTGTCTTATAAGGGAAAAAAACCCACGAAAACAAACCAAACCACCCCAAATCTCACAACCTAAAACAACCCGGGGCTCCGAGGGAGTTTTTCCCTGTGTCAGGAAATTAAAAGGCTCAAGTCTTCTTCGTGATCGTGTTGAGACACAGGAGCACTGTTCGCAGCTACTTTAAAGCACCAGTCTCAGTTGGTTTGGAGGTCGGAGCTACTGTTCTTCAGAAAGAGAAGCGTAGTTCAGGAGGCAAACTCTGTCCCCGGAGGGTGTGCAGACGCTCTTTCCGCCGTCTAAGTGCACCTACCAAGGGAAAAGAGAGGTAGGGCTGCTAACCGCGCAGCTTAAATGTTTTCTCCTACCGGGGGCTAAGCAAGGAATAAGTTTCTCTAGCTACCCGAATAAATTTAGAAATATTATAAAAAAACAAACAAACAAACACCACCCAACGTATTGTTAGCATTTGCGTCCCACATGAGAAAAGCGTCTCGAAAAAACCAAATCTCCCAAACTCTTCCCAACACACTTGGCAGTAATCTCCTTTTAAATCTTGGGTCTTGCTACCACATTAGGCTCCGTCATATTGCATTCCAAAGAAAATAGACTGGGTATTAGAAGAGGAATCTCCTCTTCCTAATGAATATTTACCCTGAGGTCATTACATCCGTAATGGTCCTCGCTTAACTTACCTTGCTCCCCCTCTTTCTCTGCTAGAGACTGGGATTTCAATCACAATGCCCTCGATTTTAAAGTACCGTGTACCATTTAATGGCGGGGTGCAGGCGAGGTTAGAATATTATTGACTTCATGCAATATATAAGATGGATACATTTAAGACTTTTAACTTTTTGTTGCAATGACATGCTGTATTTTTATGAGATACCTATTATGCAGACAGAACCATTGTGCTGTAGCTGCCTCACAGTTGCTGGATCGTTTCTATCAGATGAAAGATTTTGAATAGTTTTCTTTCAACAAGGCATCCTTTTGGTCTTGATACAAAGAATGTAGGCATGGTATACACTTAAACAGCTCTGTCATAGAGCAAGATTAAATAGAGTATATATCGAATCCTGTCTGCAGCATAATACGCACAGGGAACAGAATGGAGCTCACTCCGCCGCTGAAGGAGTACATTAAGGTCTGATGTCCCGGGAGCATCTTCCAGATTTCCCTTATCTCTGATACTCGTTAAGCTGTTAAAAATCTTTACAGACGCGCTTTAAAACCGTCTGTTTCTCGCGGAAAGACCGAGTTCGATAACGGAGTCTTTTAACAAAATCTACTGCTGGTGCTCCGATAAAGGGACAAGTTACCTTCTATCTAGTCCCCCATCTCGGCGGCCACCGGGACGCCGGTGTGCTGGGGGACCGGTGTGCGCCTGTCCCGGGCGGGCGGCTTTTCCCTGCCCTCCGGCAGAGGCGAAAGAGGGGTCCCCGATCAGCACGGCCCTACCGTGCTGGTACCCCCCTGCCCCCCGCGGCGGCAGCCCCGGGACAGGCGGCGGGAGGGCGGTGCCCGCGACCGCTCGGTGCCAGGACTGGGGGACAGGGAGTGCAGCCCGGGGAGGCTCCGCGCCCGCGGCTCCCCCTCCGGTGTTCACTCGAGCGACTTGACCAAAGTGCACGTGCTGAGCCCAACTTCCCTCTCCCCAGCTTTGTGCTCTCCGCTGATTGAGACCCCATATTAAGCTCGAGATCCTTTCTAAGCAACTACTAAGAAGTCAAGAGCATCCTTGCTTGCTTTCTCTCCGTGGCCTTTCATGCCCTCAATTTGTTATTCTACTGACACTTTTCTTAAAGTTAGCGCCTAGCATTGAAACATTAGTAACAAAAGCCCTGGAAAATCTCTCCCTCCTCACCACTAAATCCTCTAATGGGTCAGTGCGTGTCGAATTTTTATTTGATTTCCAATAATCTCTAGCACTTCGATATTAAACCTACCTCAGCACAGAACCTCACCTATGGGAGGTGTTTTTCAGCGTTGCTTAGGAAAGTAGAGACGCTCAGATTTCCTTCCACGTGCACCCACTAATTTATAAATGAGTGTATACAGCTGTCTTCGTGTATATCTGTGTCTCTATATCTGCAGTAATGCTTTCATTTTGTGTCAAAATAACATATCCTGTCACTCCACGCCAAAAGTATATTTATCGAATGAAACAGCACCGCAAGCTGCATCTTCTTTATCAAACCTTCATTTCTGTTTTACCCAATTGTAAAATATCTTTTCATTTCTTTTCCTATTTTAAAATATGTGTTACAGTAATTGTTACTTGGAGGTCTTTTGTGTATCTATAGCTCCTTTGATTCATATCTTTTCCTTTCTTTTAATCTTGTTATGCAAAATTATATACACATTTCTCAGGAAATCCAAGGAGCATAACTTTATTAAATAAAAACCTCCTAATCTTCCAGTTTTTCAGCAAATACCAATTTTTTAAAGTACATGTTCCTAACCCATGGCTGTTGGTTTTTTGGTGGTTTGAGTTTTTTTGGGGTTTTTTTTTGAATGAAGATCCCTAAGTCCTCTTCAAGTTATTACACGGATTTGGTGAAATGATTCTTCAGCTCTCCAATTTAAATAAGTTTTAGTGTGAACCAAGAGTGAACATTATCCTCTAACCTGAGGTCAAGTGAAGGGTGATTTACATGACAAAGAATAATTCCCATTTTGTCCAATATGAAACAACTTCACCTTCGGCATCATTAAGAAGAATTTAGCACTTTCAAGGCTTTGGGGGTTGGGTTTTTCTTTTTTTTTCTTTTTCCTTTTTTTTTTTTTTTTTTTTTTTTTTGTAAATAGTTGGCTATGTATAGCGCAATTTCCCTTTTATAAATCACAATACAAAGGCTGACTTCTTGTGCTCTTGAATTTCGGCTATTATTTTTATAACCTTAAGTAGAGTGAATTTGCACCTGCTGGTATTTAAACTTTAACATATTAGCTGGGGAGGACTTATCAACCCAGCGCACTGCCCTGAAGCAAATTAACAATCTTCATTAAAGTAAAGGAGGGAAAAGGCGGGGGAGATGTGACCATTTAAGACGCTGTCCGGGATCTCTCTCATCTATACATGTTCCGAGTGGATTATTTGGGGTCTTTATAGCAGCAGAATTATCGCTTTACTCCCCCTCCCCCCAACATACATTCGCTTCCAAATTTCTACTTTTCGCCCGGCACTTTAACCCTCTCGATACCTTCTTCCCCTCCGTGTGGAACGATGCCCCGCAGAGGAAGGTTGCAAAGAGGCAGGGGCGGCTCGGCTGAGCTCCTGGTCTCAGCCCCAGCGGCCTCTCGCTCCCACCCCACCTCCCTTTAAGAGCATTTCCGAAAAAAAAAAACCAGGTCGTGCTCTTGGTGGTTTCTTCTCTCTCTTTTATGGCCACTTTCGGATGAGCTTGCTCCCTCCCCTCGTCTTCCTCACACTCGAACTCACACTACAGAAGCCCCTGAGGACAGTGATCTTAATCTAAATATCAAACTTACCGTCCGGAGGATCCTGCCTGGGAAAAGTTCTGCTCTGTTGGGTATCAGAGTTAAGGAAACGACCGTTATCCCTCGTTAAGAGCTCAGGACTTGGGGAGAGGGGATGCTGGCAGAGGGCCACGGGCAGGGAGCTGAGCTCCCTGGCTTTGCTAGCTCGGCTGCGCCGGCTCTGTGCCCCGAGGGGCCCCGAGGACCCAGACCCCCTTTCCCCGCAGGCGGCTCCGACGCTCTCGGGACAGAGGCGCACCGGGCACCGACCCCGGGACTTCTCTAGCGGACTCGGAGTGCGCACCTAGATGCGGCTCCGCGGGGGTATCCGCGTGTTCCCTGTGGTGGGAGAGGGCCCCCGGGGCAGCGCCCCGTGTCTGCCCGACCGCCCGCTTCTTTGGGGGTTGTGTGGGGTGGTCATGTGCTTGTTCACAGCTACACCGCTAAAGTGGGAGCATTTCGTGTTTACAACCGGCTCCGGCTTGTACTGGTGAGATGTAGTTCAAGCAGCGCTCCTGTGTGTCGCGGGCTCTTAACTGGAGCTTTGCTCAGTCATTGAGAGCAATAGAAAGTATATGGAAATCAATATATAGACAGTGTGGAGGGCAGATAATGGATTCGAGTCAGTGAGTGTTATAATCTGCATTATGGGCTTCCTATTGTTTAGACTGAGCACAAATTTCCAAAGGGTGAAGTGTTGGGTTTGAGTCCCCGTTCTGTCTTCCCCCCCAGCTCCCCCTTCTTCTTCTTTTTGGAGGGCTTTGTGTGTATAGGGGGAAGGGGAGTGTTAAATCCTCCTGCCACAATTATCAGAGTAAACCCCCCCCTTCCTGCCCGCCCCATCTGATTTTAAAGGTAGTGCTTTCACGACGAAGCTAATGACTTTCATTTAATTGAACATACCCTGATGTAGCGGATTGTTCTCGCAGCCCTGCGCCTTTGTTGCTTTTGGGGGGAAATAAAGCTAATCAAACCTTTTGTCACGGCCAAATTCTCCCTCAGGGTCTCCCAAACATTTGTTTGAATAATTCACCTTAAGAATTGAAAATACTAATTGATTTTAAAATGCTAGCCCGGAGGGACGGGGAGGTGGGGGGTTGGGGTGGGGGGAGCCTGGAAATTAGAGGCGAAGAGCAAACGTCTACCTGCCAGCAGCGAAGCCTCCGCAGCCACTGCCCTCGCCGGGAGCCGCGGCCAGGATGGGCCCCCCCCGCAGACCGCAGTGCCCCCGCCGCTGCCGGCCGCACGCTCCATTCCGTCCCCTCCCTCGGCCTCTTCTCCCCCTCCCCACCGCCAAACTGCGCCTGGTCACCTTGGCCTCGGACTCTCCGCTAAAGTGCCAGCGGTGGTAGGGGTGGGCTCCACCGGGCGGGGAGGGGGATCCCGGTCTGGGCGTCTCGGCCCCATTCAGGGAAGAATTTTGATGCGATTCATTAGAAGTAACGAGTTGACATAAGGTAAATCTACATCGAGGGGGCCTTTCTTTGAGTGCATGGGGAAGCTTCATTAACCATCGCTAACAAGGCGTGCAAATGCTCTGATTGGGCAGCTTTCTTGTAACGCCAAGGCCTTAGCAGGATGCCCACCTAATGAGGGTCACTACAAGAGACTGATAAAATATTCAAATTTTCTGTCGCACCAGGAACTTTGTACTAAAGTAGAAAGTTGAAGCAACTGTGTGCATGTTTACCTTGAGAAGGCACACTCGGGGGAGAAAGCGTCTAGCTCTGACATCTCCATCTCACGAAGAAACACCGAGCTGGACGGTCGCTGCTTTATGGACGTTTATTTGTTAAATTCGTCAACAGACTTCCACCCACCTTCCCTCGTTCTCCCCCGGTTTAATATTGTTTCTCTGGGGTTTAATGCGCTGCCTAATAAATAACTTGTCTGAGAGGTTCCACGCTTTGTTTCTCCTTTTCTATCCTTTTTTTTTTTTTCCTTGAAGAAGAATTATTAAAATCAGCCTGATGGCTTTAATGATACGTCAATCATTTCAAAGTTGCTGCTTGTTGCTAATATGTCAGACTCTGTACACATCACTGCTACTTTCCTCGCTGCCGCGTTTAAAGGCTGTCCCCTCCTCCTCCCGCAAATTGTTTCTTCAAGTTTTCATTGCTAGGTTACGATTTCTAATTAGAGCTAAGTATTTCACTTAATATTTAATTTAGACGCCCAGCACATATATCATACCTAGATCAGTCAATCAAATGTCCCTTGTTGATAATGCTACATCATTAAGAGTTGTGTTTAATTCAGGAGCAAGAGACTGTACGGCTGCTGCTGCTGAGGAGCAGGTAACTTTCGACTGGTGGGAGCTGCCGGCAAATCCGGAGGGATGGGGGGAAGCAGCCCAGCTCAGCCGGGAGGCTGCTGTGGCTCCCTCACCTCCTCCGGAAAGTTCACTGCTTCCCAAGCGGGCATCTCGCCGCAGAGGAGAGATGCATTCCTTTTCTCTCTTTTTAAAATAATAATTATTGTAATAATAATAATGAGTATCTCACTTTTCCCTTCTCCAGCCTCTGTGCTTATGCAAAATTAAGTAGAGGAGGGGTCCCCAAAAGTTTAACTTGGAAGCTGGAGCACTATTTTGGACCACTGATGAAATACCCTCTCGTCTTTTTAAGCCAATCCAAACCGCTAAAAAATATCAGTTGCCCACTTGTTTCTTATCACGACCGGTACAGCACGCACCGCATCCACGGGGCTCTGTTACGGCAGCCGGATGGGCCACATCTTACACACCCATCAAATGAGCATTCATTTATCCCGGAAAATCGTGACTGAAGAGAGAGAAGAAGAAAGAAAGAGGGAAGGAAGGGGGAAGATAGATGTGTTTGTAAAGATGGCATCAGTGCAAATTTGTCAGCGCTTGCCCCTGAAGACTGACAAAAATTGAATTAAATCGTTATAATAATAATAACAATATCAAAAAGCCTAGCAAGACCAACACGATGGGTTCTCTTTCACCTGCCCCAGGCTCTTCCTTTCTCCCCCCCCTCGCCTTCCCCCTCGCCGCGGCCGCAGTGCTGTATTTTCCTCTCGCCGGTACGTCGACCGCTACGCCCCAGCCCCGTCTGAACCCCTGCCTCCCCCGATAAAAAAAATAATCAGTGCTTGCAAGCGTCGATTGAGTCACTCCCGAGTCAGGATTAAGGGGCACTAACTAGGCAGCAGAAAATCGCAGCCTCTTGGGAGCGACCATCAAAACAAGCAGTGAAATAAAAGAGCCTCTCTCTCTGCTTCCCTTCCTCTCCCCAGAAAAGTCCTTCAGGTTGGCAGCCCGACACACACAGACGCTCACAACTTCGTAGGGCTCCCTCCATAAGAGGCCACTGGTTTGCCCGGGTTCGTTCAGGAGGAGGTTGGGGGAACTGGGGGGGGAGCTGCTCCTCTGCCCTGCAGAGCCACATGTCATTCTAGCAGCTGAAACAATGAATCATGTGGGACCAAGTAAGATTGACTGGAAACGGACGGCAGGTTCCCCGGCCTGGAGAAGGCGGCTATCGTCAGCACAGGGGGACCCCCGGGTCCCAGCGCGGGGGTGGGGAATGGCCGGGGGAGGGGGGGACCGAGGCCGCGCACCCCCTGGGCGATCCCCCGCGGGACCTCCGCCTGCCCGTAACAAACTTACAGGATCCGGAAAGGATTTCCCCAGCCGAGAGGGCAGCCTCTGCTCTGCTCTGCTTTGCTCTGCCCTGCCCCGTCCGCCGCCTCTGCCGCCGTTTTCCCGCTGTCGCTCCCGCTGCCGCCGCCGCCCGCTCCCGGCTCCGCGCCCGGCGGGACGCCCCGCTGCGCGCGCCGCTCCACTCCGCTCCGCGCCCGCGGGGATCGGCGGCTGCGCCCGCCCGGCGGGTCCCGGCTCGGCATTAGCCGATCCCATTGACAGTTTGCAGCCAGCAGCTGCAGTCATTAAAAGCCATTTACACCCTGGCCTCCTCACACAAAGCTGGAGCGCCAACAATTATCTGCTTGCACATTTCAGGACATGAGAGTGTGTCCCTAACAGGCTTAGGGGAGCGCTGAATCCCCGGCCGGGCTGGGCAAGCGCAGGATCCGCTCCTCGAGGTCTGGCTGACGACGACCGCGCCTCGATGACCCCCGTCTTCGAGCCGCGGGAGCCGGCGGAAACATTTTAGGATGCTGACTCCGTCCTTGCAAAAGCTTCTGGCTAGCAGAGCTCATGCGCTGGACCTTCGCGGCGCAGAGAGGAGTGGGTTTCAAGAAGACCTTGATATTAGCTAATAGGCAAGGTTGTGGGTTTGGTTTGTTTTAAACGTGCCGGTACACGGCGCACAAGCATTGAAATACCTTGCAAAAGGATATTTTGGAAGAAATATTTTCACCAGAAATGCAGTTGTTACGTGTTTCATATGTCTGAGGGAAGAAAAGGAAAAAAAAAGGAAAAAAGGGGGAAAAGGGGGGGAGGAAGAGAGAAAGAGGGAAAGAAGGAAAGAAAGAAAGAGACAGAGAAAAGAAAGAAAGAAAGAGAGAAAGAAAGTAGAAGAAAGAAAGAGAGAGAAAGAAAGAAAGAAAAAGAGAGAAAGAAAATATATATAGAAGCTTTGAGAGATTCATCAGGAATCTTCATAGAGGGGTCGCAACCTATAGGCGAATGACCAGTGTATGATAGTCCGTGAGATTAAAAAAAAAAGAAAAAAACAGAGGCAGTTTGGATGCTTTTCTGGAAATACATTTTAAGGGGGTTTAATTTGCAGCTTGAAGAAAAATGGAATCAAATATTAAGAAACTCCCGCAGGAATTCCCCCCACTCTCCCCTCTGTAATCCTTTACATAAAAGGAAAGGATTACAAAGAAAAAGATTGTGTGTGTGTGTGTGTATTAAAATCTTTGGCTAAACATATTGTTGTCCAATTAATACCTCCAAGTCGATTTGTAGAGGGGCTGAGAAGTCTCTTTCCCTTCTTAGCTGTACAACTGGAAATATGAGCCAGGGAAGGTGGGAGGGTAAAAAGAAATTTTTCCCAAGTCTGTTAACAGAAGTGCTTTACCAGATCACTAAAAATTAAGAGGGCGAGTTATTTCCATTAGGACTATGAAGCCATGTAGCACACCGATGACAGTTTAGTGGAAATCAGATGAATGTGTAATACAGCGAGCTTCTTCCAGTCCAGCAGCTCTTCCAACTGGACCTATTCATCTGCCACTTGGAATTATTTCACGAGGAGTGCGCTGTGAAAGGATCACAACCAGTTTGGAGCGCAGCTAAAGAACTTCTACCACCCATAGCAGTATTATTATTATCCTTCGGATAGGGCAAGTCACGCTATGTTTTCACATTTTAATTGTAATATCTCACTTCCCCCCCTCCTTCCCTCCATTGATGTCTGAAAGTAGTTTGGGCTCCAAGCCTCACCCCTCGATCTCCATCGGAATGCAGAAAAGATCTTTAAAAAAGTTTTGAATTCCTCAATGATTTTTCTTCTAGAAAGGCGGCTTAGGATAATTATTTCAGCTTTATTGAGGGCAGATTAGTTGAAGTCTGGATGCTGCGTTTCAATACTCGTTGTACATGCCTTTACAATGTCGGTATTGTTTGCTACTGTGTGTGAACCTATTCAAAATATACACTTTTTAACACCAAGCAAAGTCCTGTCTAAATATACACAGTAAGTCTGGAAAGATGTCCATGACCCGTACAAATCTCTGTAAATCACACTTCCATAGCTACAGAAACCAAACAAAAGAGTTACCAGCTCAAGATGCTGATTAAATCTTCTTAAAAGCAACACACCTAATAATAAATATAGTTGCATGGTAGCAAGGTCTAGCGGTCCAGCTATGTCTTACTGAGGGATGGACTCAAACCACCACCACGGAGATTTTCCTACTCTCAATTAAAAAAAAAAATTCTGGGCTCAAACCCGCTTTTGCTCTCCTCCCTTTCCTCGTGCCCGCACAAGAGCCCTTCAAGTTCGGGGCAGAAATTGCGGGGGAAAAGAGAGGTCCTGTGTCAAGCCCCGACGGGTTTGGGGTGAGGAGCAGCCTCGCAAGGTCGCCGGGCTCCGGAGAAAGAGAGGGGCGAGAGGAGGTGAGGCGAGTGGGAGGAGGAAAGGCAGAATGGAAATAAAACAAAGTGGAGAGAGGGAAGAGAAAGGAGAACGAAAGCGAAGACGAGAAGGAGTGGGAGGGCGGGGAAGCGAGGAGTGGGACAGGGAGACAGAGAGCGGGGCGCCGCCGGGGTCGGGCGCGGAGCCGAGCGGCCGGAGCGGGCCCGGGCTGGGCGCCCTGGGCGGCTCCCGGCCGAGCAACCGCGGAACTCCGCGGCCAGCGGATCCTTCCTTTCGCGGAGAGGGAGAGAAAGAGGGGAGGAGAGATTCTTCGGTGAACCAGAGCTAAACCCAGCCTGTACTGTATGTGCCTGCTTCTGGGAGGGTCACCGGCGTGAGGATGGGTCTAATGATCTCATCTTTCTTTTCTTCCCCGGCACTATTAGTGCTCAGATAGGCAGAATGAAGTGAAACTACGTGCAAATCATGTGTAAATTGTCTCAGTTAGGAGCCCTTTATCCGAACGTGTATCCCAGCCTGGCCCATTTACTTTTCCCCCATATCCCCTTTAGCTTTAACGAGGCTCGTTAAGATCACAATAATATTCCACCCTCTAATTGCTCATCCCATTCAACAAATATGTGCACACTGCTTTTCGCATTATTTGATCCCTTATTTAGGAGGGGTGTGGAGAGGGAGGGGGAAGAGACAGGGAGAAGGGGAAGTGCTGAGATTAGGAGTTGCAAAGATTAAGGAGGAAAAAAAAAAAATCCAAACAACAAACCAGGCTTTTCCACCAACCGCCCCGCTTGCCTCCCCCCCGTGCATTTGGGCGAAGTGGTAAAAACCTTCCTTACGTACTCCGTAATGATTGGCAGGGCTGACAGTGATTGGCAGCGGCTGCCATGGCAACGCCACAACGACACTCAGAAGACCAATAGAAAAGCGAAACAAAATGTTTCAACGCTGCACTCACTGTGGATTTAGGGGAGATATTATGAGGCTGTTGTCATTAGGGCGATCGCTGTTGAATCACTGAATCCTGACTCGGCGGCGGCGCGGGGCCGGGTGTGTGTGAGTGCGTGTGCGTGTGGGGGGTGTGTGTGCGCGCGTGTGCGTGTGCCCGCGTGTGCGTGTGAGTGTGTGTGTGCCCCCGTGCCTCTATGTGGCTGTGTGTGCGTGTGCGGGTGTGGATGCGTGCGCGGTGCGTGTGCCCTTTCCTCCCTTCTTCCTCCCTTTCTTTCTTTTCTCCTTGATTTATCTCCCCCTCTCCCCGGTCATCCCATGGTGTTCAGGTCCCCGCTAGAGCTTTATCCCACCCATTTCTTCTTGCCAAACTTCGCCGCCGATCCGCACCACCGCTCCCTCCTTCTCGCCAGCGGCGGCGGCAGCGGCAGCGGCTCGGGCTGCAGCCCCGGTGCCGGCGGCGGTGGAGGCGGCAGCTCCCGGGCACCCCACGAAGAGTTGTCAATGTTTCAGCTGCCCACACTCAACTTCTCCCCGGAGCAAGTGGCCAGTGTCTGCGAGACACTGGAGGAGACTGGAGACATAGAGAGGCTGGGGAGGTTCCTCTGGTCGCTGCCGGTGGCGCCGGGGGCATGCGAGGCCATCAACAAGCACGAGTCCATCCTCCGCGCCCGGGCGGTGGTGGCCTTCCACACGGGCAACTTCCGAGACCTCTACCACATCCTGGAGAACCACAAATTCACCAAGGAGTCCCACGGCAAGTTGCAGGCCATGTGGCTCGAAGCACACTACCAGGAGGCCGAGAAGCTAAGGGGTCGCCCGCTGGGGCCGGTTGATAAATACAGGGTGAGGAAGAAGTTTCCGCTGCCCAGGACCATTTGGGATGGTGAACAGAAGACGCACTGCTTCAAGGAGAGGACTCGCAGCCTCCTGAGGGAGTGGTACCTGCAGGACCCTTACCCCAACCCCAGCAAGAAAAGGGAACTGGCTCAGGCCACGGGGCTCACCCCCACGCAAGTAGGCAACTGGTTCAAAAACCGAAGGCAAAGAGACAGAGCAGCAGCTGCTAAAAACAGGTCAGTGGGGCTGCGATGCCACGCTTCGGGGTGGGAGGCGAGTTGGGCGGCGGGACCCCGCGGGCGGACGGCCTCACTCCGGGGCTCGGCAGCCGCCTGGGCGGCAGCGCTCCTCTGCCTCTCCTTTCCCCCTCCTTTTCCATCACCGCCACCGGGAGAAATCGGTCCCCCCGCCGGGCGAGTAGGTCTCCTCTCGGCAGCTGCGGGGATGCGACGGGGACAGGCGAGGCTCAAAGTTGCCTGACGTGCCTCGAGCAGTGCCCCAGCTCCCCACAGGCTCCCGGGGTGCGGACAGGGCAGGCGCGGGTAGCTCCGTCCGCGCGTGTGTGTGTGGATGTGCGCGGGGCGCATCGGCTGCGGCGGGGGCAGCGCCCGGCTTTCCCGGCCTCCATCCCCGCAGCGGCAGCTGTCGCAGGGGACGGGAAACCCCACGGCCCCGGGTCGGTGGGCTCCGGTTTGGCTTTCGGCTTGCCGGAATCTGCTCCTGGCCGAGCTCTGGCGCGGTTCCCCCTGCGAAGGGCCGAGGCAGGCGGTGCGGTTCAGAGTGGGTTTCGGCAGAGCCAGCGGCTCCGCTCCAATTGTTCGTGCTGCTCTGCATGCGCAGCGGGACCAGCACACGCACACGCATACCTCAGAGCTCTGGCTCTTGGAGAAAAAGGGAAAAAACATTTAAGAGACCGAGAATCTTTTTTCCCCACCATCTCCATTCCTGTGTTTACACCACATGGCGACCTGGCCTCCTGGTCGTGTGTTTCCTGTGCATTTACGCTTGCATTTATTTGCGTGTCTCTCGGTGTCTTTTTTTTTTTTTTTTCCCCTGCTTTGCCATGATAAAAGCGAGGCACCCTTCTTTCTTTCTTTCCTTCTTTCTTTTTCTTTCTTTCTTGTCACTCTCCGTAAAACTTATTTTGCAAATGAAAATGAACCCTTAATCCAGCTTGACTCATTGGTTTTATTTTAATTTAAGTTTGGCTACCACTGTAAGCGTGTAAACAAAACTTCTTGTTCTTGTAAATGCTGTCTCTTAAATTCCTCCTAATTATAGCACTGGTGCTATTGATTCACAAGTCTGTAGGAAAAATGCAACCTAAAAGTGCCTCACTATTTAATTTCCATTAAATGGAAAACAGATCAGCTTAGGACTGTAAATAAACAGAAGTTGCCTATGGATGCTTTTGTTGACTCAATGCTTTTGACAGCAAATGAATGCATCAGGACTTGTAAATGGGAGAAAAAAAATCAAAGACTCTGAAATTAGACAACTTAAAATAATGAGAAATGTGGAATAAATCGGTTATATTTTTTTCTGCTCTTTGCAGGCAGTTAAATAGAAAATTCCCCGGTGGGAAGCATTTGAGCGAAGAGTGTATTTTAATTCACATTTGCAATGCTAGATGCTAGCTAGCCGGTTTGAGGCCGGCTGCTCAGCCCAGGACTTTTAGCTCTTGTCCCTGAATCAGGCTTTTTTCGGGTTTCAAGCGGAATAAACGGGCCCAGAGGAATATTCACAACACGCTAGGGAACCTAAAAATTATGTATTGCCTCTTAAAGAAATGTTCAAAAGCAATATTTCCTTAAGCGTTGACGGTGAAAGGACCAGTACTTTAAAGGTGATTTTGGCTTTCAGATGAAAAAAAGACTAAAATTTTGAGCAGAGAGAAGCACTGTTTTCCGCAGTCTCCTTCTTTTATTTTATCAATAGCACCGCGTCCCTGGGACAGGACCTCCCTCCAACCCTGCCTCAGACCCCAGAGTGTTTGTGCACTGGGGAATATTTAGGCAGATATTGTCCAGAGCACAAAATGGGGATCCAGTACGATTCTTGCCCGCTACAGAACGCTTCTTGCAGCTTATGGCGCTGGCCAAGTGTTAAGGAGCTCACCCACACACGGTTTCTCCTAGGCCTGCCGTGCTGCGGGGAGGAATGATTGGCAGTCCGGGGAAAGAGAAGGCGATGCTCGTGTTTTCCAAACCTGGGGACAGGAACTGCTTCTCCCGCCGTTCCCCATCCTCTTTCCGGCCGCAGCCCCTCTAGCTGTGCCTGCGCTGGGTGCTGTGCCCCCCGAGGCGGCCTGACCCGGCAGCGAGGGCAGCGGGGCCCGGGCGAGAGGCTTGGCCCTGCATCCCGTCACCACTCCGGGCTCCGCGGGGCGCTGAGGGAAAGCGGCCGGGCCGGGCCGGGCCAGGGTCCGCAGCACTGCAGCCGAGGGGTCCGCTCCCTTCCGCTTCGGGCCGGGCCCATCCCCGGGCGGGCGGGCGCTGGGTCGGGCGGGCGCCGTCCCCTCGGCGGCTGCTGGTGTCTGAGCGGGGCTGTGCTGTTGTTTTGTCTCCCGGCGCGATGCAGGCTCCAGCACCAGGCGATAGGACAGAGCGGCATGCGGTCGCTGGCAGAGCCCGGCTGCCCGACACACAGCTCGGCCGAGTCTCCGTCCACGGCGGCCAGCCCGACCACCAGCGTCTCCAGTTTGACAGAAAGAGCCGAGACGGGCACCTCCATCCTCTCGGTAACCTCCAGCGACTCGGAATGTGATGTATGATATCTGAAAACAAACAAACAAAAAAAATCCAAATCCAAACAGCCAAGCACCCTCTCCCCGTCCCGAGCAAAACAAACCGAGGCAACCTAGAATCAGGACACATACACGCATGCACGCACACACACAGCCGGGAGGAAAGAAAAGGCCAAGCCCGACCCAAACATAATAGCAAACAAACAGACAGGGATCAGAGAATCCACCACCACCGTCAGCCAACACCACCACCAAGAGATGGAGCTAAAACTTCAACAGTCACAAACGCTGGTGCTGCAGCGGGAGGGGTGGGGGGGAGGGAAATAATAATTATTATATATATAAAAAGAAAGAAAAAAACAAAGCAAAAGTGACAATTGTATTCTTTTTAGGACAAGCACGATTTCTCCTTTGCGCTTTTCCATGGACGCATTTCACCCACTTGCATGATGATGATGATTAAATTTGTATCTGGGAAAAAATATTCTCTATAGTAAAGGAAAACAAACAGAAACCAGACAAACAAATGCAAACTCCGATCGAATTTGTACAAAACTAAAAAATAAAAAAAAAAATTAAAAGGAACTCCTTGAAGAGGGAAATAACAAACGTTTATCGCCTTTTTGTTGGTCCTATTTCTCTCTCTTTCTCTCTTCCTCTCCCTTTCTCTCTTTTTTCTTTTTTTTTTCTTTTTTTTTTTTTTTTTTTTTTTTTTTTTAGTCCAAGTGATGGTCCAGCCAAGATGCAATTTTCTGTTTTTTTGTTCAGCAGACAATCATTTTATTCGTAAGCACCTTTTTTTCTACACTTCTGTCACTGCCTGTGTGGGTACTGGTTATAAATGTGGAAAAAGAATAGTTATGACTGTAACAGATTTTTATTTTTATTTCAAAATTTTATATGAATTATGTATATCTTAATGATGCGGTCATTTTCCCAGTTTGTAATATATGTGTAGAAATGCTTGTATATGATATTTGCTCTCTTCTTTCTTCCTCCTTTCTCTCTGTCTATCTCCCTCCCACTCTTTCTCTCTCTCTCCTTTTTATTTTCCTTGACTCGGTGTTCCTTGCACAAACTTAGCTGTCAAAATCTGACGGGCTAGGTTTTCAAAAGGGACCTCAGCGATAGAAAAAAAAATAAGAAAAAGAAAAAAAAAAAGCTTAGGGTGCAACTGTAGTTATCTTATGCAAAAGCTATTTTGAGTATTTCATAGCAGCTTTGGGGGGTCTCTTAAACTCCACGTAGGACGCTTAAACTATTGTTTCCTTAACTGCGTGTTTATCTATATGTACAAACTTTCTAAATCAAATACAGTATTCCATTTTCTTATCTATCCAGCGATGTTGGTGTTTCTGTCCGCCACGGGAAATCATGACTTCCCCGTGGGCTCCTCGCTCCGCGTTCTGCCCCGCCGCGATCCCACGGGGCACGCAGCGCTGCGCGACCCCTACGCCCCGCCGGTCCCCGCCTTTCCCGGCTCGGCGGGACACCCTGGAGGGATTTCGCAGGGACGAAGGGACCCTGTGAGGAGGCTGCGGGCGGCAATGGGGACATAGTGCTGCGACAGCGACGGCTGCGCGGGGCACGGTTGTGTCCCTCCGTGTCCCCTTCGCTGCCGCGGACTCCATCGTTTCCCCCCACCTCGGTCATTTTTTTGTGCACTGTGAGCTAAAAGGCTTCCCCCGACCTCCTGTCTGCAGGGCCGAGTGTCTCCAGAGAGCGGTTAAAACATTTCGGAATTTGTTTTGTAGCTTTAAATGAAAACAAAAACAAAAACTCCTCGCCCTAAGCGGGCTGCAGCTCCTCCCCTCGAATCCAGAGTATATTGTAATGTGCTGAAAGAAGCCTTTATTTGCATGACTAACAGTATTTCAGCATCTTTCTTTCTTTTCTTTTTTTTCCTTTTTTTTTTTTTTTTGCTTTGCCCTTGGCAGATTATTCATCTGTGCATTAACAAGAAGTAAATTCTAAACTTGTTTTTACTTGAAAATACAATTTTGAATATTACCAGGGATTTAGAGAGAAACGTACCTGGAATTTCTTGACCATTTCCAAACTATCCTGGACTTCCGATCTACCTTTGTGTTGCCCGAGTTCTCTCTCCCTCTTCCCTCCTCCCCCTTTTTTAGTGAAGTCCGAGCTAGGTCTACGGAAAGCCAAAGGAAGTGCCTGGGTTCCCACCCCCCACCCCTCCGCCGCAAGAGGCTACCTGTGGATTTGGGAGAACCCCCATGGGGTGTGAGATCTTAGACCAAGCCACTAATGGGTAGTTTTAAGAAATAAGCTGATGCGCGAATACGCTCATACACCTTTGGTTCTCCTGAGGACGCGCCGCGCGTGTGCGCGCAGCCAGCACGCACGGAACACGTCCCCGCGTGTGGCGGGAGCCACTGCGGGGAAGGACACATATGGCCCGAGGCAGCACCCGCCGCGTCGGGGGTCGCCTGCCCTGCCCCGCGGACCTCGCTCAACGCGCGTCTCCGAGGCGGGGTCTTCCCCACGGGCACCTCCTGCCGTGTCACTGCCCCGCCGCCAACACGAGTGGGGAGTTAATTGGAAATAACGTCTGGTTGTACAAAACTGAAATGGACGGGAACTGCTTGGAGGCAGACGCACAATAGGGCTCCCGTGTTCTACGTGGGTGGTGTGATGGACCTAGTTCGTCCCCTCCCCCACGCGGCTTTTAGAGGGGAGAAATATTACCCCGGAGGGGATAAAAGGTTCCCCAGTAGCCGTAACCCTTACCGAGTCTCACCCTAGAGCTCGGGCTGCTTTTTCTCTCCCCCGCCTTCCCTGGCATCGAGGCAGCGGAGAGGCCTTTAGAACAAATTCCGGCCTTCCAGTCACCCCCATGTTTGGGTAGGAAGATCTGTGTCGGTACATTGTTTTGAAGCACAGTATTTCTGTTCCTCCTGATAGCAATGTCGTTCTTATCCAGCACTATTTTAAACGGAATTTAATACCTGACAGGATTCGAAGGCATGAAAGTTTGGGATATATTTTTTTTCTTTCTCTTCATTTTCGCGTCTCGAAGCTGCAACCAGAAGGCGTCAAGCCGGCAGCAGTAATCTACCTCAGCTCAGCCTCACATTGATAAGTTTGGATTTTTCTTCTCTCTGATTAACCCTCCAGAAGATCGCCCTGTCGTGCCGTGGCAGTTAGGGGATGCCAGAGATCGCCCTTAGCCTCGCCCTACCAGTACCTGGACTTAAGCTTTAGGACAGCTTAAGCTTAAGGGCAGGGCCTTTCCTCCCAAGCCATTTGTCACCCCCATCCCCAAAATGTTGCTCCTTTGGTCGGATCTGCAGCCCAATCCCGAACTAGGGAGCTGCCTCAGCCGCTCTGAGGGTGTCTCCCTCTGCCGGGAGCCCGCGGATCTTTGTGCGGGGCGGCCGAGTGGGGAAGACATACACTCATCCGGGGGACGCCTGTGCCTGCGCGGTTTCGGGGTGCAAAGGGTGCAGCTAATGATATGCCGTTTCAAAGCCGGGCTTCGTAATGGATAAATGATGTTTTTTTAGGATTTGCATTAGAAACTTGAATGGTTGATTGAGGTGTAAATCTATGAAAAGCTGCATTTAAGCCTTCTCACCCACTAAGTCCATCTGTCCCGGGAAGATAGGGCCTATCGAGCCCCGCCAAACTGGAGGGTTGCCTCCTTCCTGCCCTTGGCCCGGCATTATCCACAGCCCCTCTCCAGTACTAGTTTGTTATCCTCTCCGAGGCCGCCCGTTGATTAAGATGAAATTACTCGGAAGCTGAAGTGTATTTGATCAATATTTAAGAGAAAACCGGAGGACGGGAGGCAGATGGCCGGAGCCCGGACGCCCACCGCGCTGCCTCCGCGGCAGCCGGTCCCGTCGGCCCCGCTCCCCAAGTCCCGCACCGCGGCCTCTCGCCCATCGCCGGGGGGGCACAGCCCCGCCCGTCGGAAGTCGGGCCGAAACCAGCTGGTTCCGGAGCAGTTTGGAGACGGTAGTTACCCCCCTCACCGCCCATTCTCTCGCCGTGGGGCTATAACACTGCCTTCAGCCCCAACGAACTCTGCTTTGCGGTTTCACCGGCGGGGAGGACTGGGGACCACCGAAGCCACCTGTCTGCCTCCCTCCCTTCCTCCCCTTAGTCGCTGCCCGAGGGCCAGCCCTAGCCCTTTAGCGTGGCTGGGGGTCCTTTGTGTGCCTGCCGGACCGCGGCTGCTGCCGGCCCTCCACGGTCAGGCGTGGGCTTCGGTGACCCCCAGCTCTCTCTGTCCGATCAATTACACCAGCCTTTTCGAGGGACTTGAATCTGCTTGCCCGTTGCCCTTAATTTTTAGCATACCCACATGAGGTTACTGCCCCGGCCCGAACTGAAAAGAAATGTGGACGTTGGTGCCCTAGTATTGCTCTGATTTCCTCGGTTAGCTGAGCACAACTTTCTATTCGTGTTTATTCATGCAGTTTCTTATTGAGCTCCACATCGCACTGGCCTGGATTCCGCGTGTAGGGAGAGGATAGACAAACATTGCCTTTTTCTAGAGTACACACACACACACACGGATGTGCAGACTGACACACACACACACACACACACACACACGAATCCAAAATGCAGAGGGCACCCGTGACCTGTAGCCACATCACTACCCTGCAGAGTACCCAGATACACAGAAGTTTTAAAAGGGTGTATAAAAAAGGGAGAAATGAACCAAACCATCCAGCTGTAAACTGACCAAGGGATGGAGAAGACAGGGACGCGGGAGTCTCTGCGTCTCTCTGTGTGCAAGAAAGTGTTGGGAAGAGAAAGCACAAAGGGTATTACCGACAATCATGCTAAATATTATCTTCTAGCATGGTAATGACAAAAGGCAAGGGCTGTCGGGTTATAGCTGTGATTAAATGATACGAAAGGGATTTGTGTTCCTCTGTCTGGGGGAAGGACGGCTGCGAGGTTTTGTTTTCGACGCTGTTCTTTTTTATTTTGAAAGCAAGGTGTTTTCAGACCAGGAGGCTTCAAAGCGGCTTGGCACCTCGTGGTCTGCAGGAGAAGAAAGATGCTGAAGAGTATCGAATAAAGAAAGCATAGATGTAAATACCTGGAAGTGTGGTTAGAATCACTTTGCTGTAAGCGAGTTGAAGTGTCAGAATCATCTCTTTGTGCAGCAGACAGGTCCTTTGCCGAACAGGTAGAAAAGAAAGACAAGAACTACACTAGAAGTCAAGATTTACAACATCCAAATACAGACTGCGACTGACCTTAATTCCAGTCCTAATTATTAGAGGGACGTTTAGCTATACTGCAAATATTTGTGGAGGGTTTTTTGGTTTTGATTTGGTGGGGTTTTTTGTCGTTGTTTTTGTTCTTTTTGCCCCCATACAAACAACATAAGGGAAAGGTTTTTTAATAATAAGGTCAATTAAAGCATATTTTTAAATGAGTGAAGGAAAAATTGCTTTCCTACTGGATTAACCATTCTAGCAATATCCGGCAAAAATAAAGTAGTGCTGCAGTTTACCAGAATACCCCAGTTTGGACACGGACCTAGAGGAGTGCGTGTATTCAGGTGGGTGTGTGCACAAGGGTGAACCCACACATCCACACATTGTGACTGTGTGCACTCGCTTATGGGATGGAGTTGATGTATATAACGTCCACACACAGAGAGGCATATGTATGTGTACACACATATGCATATTTTCAGATTAAAGTAGTTCTTGTAATATCTTGTAGAACACTAAATATTCCCTTTTAATATCTAAACAGGTCAGTAATACAGTTCAATAACATTGGAGGTGTCTGTATATTCTCTCTCTTCAGTCTGTGATAAAACATTCTTTAAGACTATTGGGATTTTACACTGTAATTCTATTAAATAGTAATTGAAGGGTCGCGAGAGGCTATGATACAGGATCAGCAGTGTGTAAGCCATCCGTTTGAACTTTAATTTGGAATCATAGGCAGATGGGATCACGGCCTCTTTGTGGTGCTTGCAGATTTAAAACTAGCCGGCACATGGAGTGGAAAAAAAAACCCTGCAATGCAGATTCATTCATTAAACATGAAAGGTTAGTGCTGGAAAGGATAAACGTTTAGATGTCTAGGTAAATACAGAAATATTCTTCACTCGCCTCCCTTCACTCCTACTATAACCCCCAACTATCTCAGTTACTGATTTTCTATTGTTATTGCAAATAACTTTCCTTTATATCCCCAGTGGGGATAAGTGTACCTGAATGACTTATTTATACCTGCATCACAGTCTGCCTGTGAAACTTTTATTCCACTTGCATCTGGGGAGAAGCCAGATTTATTTATTTATTTACTCTTTTGCTGCCTCTTCCATGTGCCTCCTTGAACGCTTTTAAAGCTCTCGGGGAAAACTACCGGAGCCAAGCCCTGCTGTCTAAGGCAAACGGCTGATAAGGAGCGAGCTGTTTTCTAAAATGGAAAAATAATAATAATAAAGCCAAACAGAAAGGGTGTGGTATGAATTGATCTGCCTGAGCCGGGAGGTGAATGATAAAAGCCACATTCTGCAGGAGGAGCCGTGGGTGCTGCTGCTGCCTGTCACGGGGAGCTCCTGAGCACAGCCGAGGTGGTGTGTGCGCGTGGGAGTGGGTGCGTGCCCGTGAGTGTGCATCCGTGGGTGTGTGTTGGTCAACTCTTAGGCCTGACGTTGCAGTTCCACCTTATCTGAAAACAAAAGACTTTCCAACTGCAAGTCAAATCTGCCCCTCCTCCTCTCTTCCCTGGTTGTATCGTATTAAAAAGGAGCTTTCATTGTTTATTTCTAAATATTTGTGAAACAGACAGTCTATGGGTTAACCTAATTAACACATCCATACTGTATACTAGTGGACCAAGCGGTACGGCGAATTTCTAATGCGATGGTTGAATGTGATAGCCATTTCTGTGTTACAGGAGATTACGGCAACACTGGAGCATTTCCAGATTGTAGATGGTTTTAGATGTTGAATTTCCAGATGAGTATTTACCATCATAACTAATTTAAGACCATTATTAAATAGAAATTCTCAGCAGGGCTCTTTAATGATGGAACACATTACTAATTACAGAGTTTACGCTCTGTTTTGGCTAAGCAGTCTAGAGGGATGGGATTGTGCTCTGCATGCAAAGCCAATATTACTAACGAGGAGGCATCATACACCTAACATTTCAATCATATTATTAAAGAAAGCCACTTCTTGCCTTATCTGCGAGAGGAGATAGGAAGACGGTTTTGTTTACTGGCCTCCCAAGCTCTGAAAATAGCTGAGATGGAGAGCGGGATCCCTCCCCTGCTTCCCCCTACTCCCAGAGGTTCTGCCGCCGGGGAGGCTGTGCAAAGCAGGGCCTCCCCCCGCCTCTCGCCGCGCCCCGGGGCTCGTTCCCCGCAGCTCCCGCCTTACAGGGGCTGCCCCGATGTCCCCCTGGGCCGCAGCCGGCAGCCTTTGCCCGGCACTCCGCGCAGGGGGGAAACGCAACAGCGAGGGCTTAAGCGGAGAGAGGAGAGGGAGGCTCTTCCCCGCTCTCCCAAAAGTCGGTGGCACAGATGCACACACGAGGGACAGCTACACAGAATTGGCGTGTGCGGGTAGATGGGTACAAACAACGTGTCAGTAAAGGACAAGTAGGAACAATTTTGGTGTCCGCACTCTCTCTCACCCCTTCGCTCCTCCGGGGTCCACGTCCCGGGAAGCTGCTGGTGCGTTTCACCCGGAGGCCCGGAAGACAGAGACCCTCTCGTCGAAGCTCGAGGAAGCAGATCTGCGTCACGAGGTTTGTATTAAACTGTGAAGATGTGTTCAGGTCTGCGAGAGAATGACCCCGGTGGGAGTGGGGGAAGTGGGACACCGGGGTCCCCGTCCGGATGAGCCCCTGTTCCCACATCTCTGTCCCCTGGGTCATCTCGCACGTGCGGGACAGGCACCCGCCTGCCCTAGCATTTTTTGAGATTACAGTGGCCTTAGAGACAGAAGGAGGCAAAGTAGATATATGACTTATTTACTCGTCTCAGGTGTGGGCCACATAAAATTGCATTTAGTTTTCCTGACAATGGCAATTTTCCTCTTACCCATCTACTTCCTGGCCCACCTCCTTTCCCTCTCCAGGTTATGGAGCACGCTGTTGCATTCAAACCCGCTGTCTGTACCGAGTTTTCGTTGTCCTTGAAAGGACGACGGAGGGTTCTCAGCCTATTTTCATTCTCGCTATCCATTAATGTATTTGATCTGGACTACTAATGAGTAACAAGGACAGGTTTGCAATAACCTGCTATTACGTTCAGTGTTGGGTTTGCCTGAGTAAAGACTTTTGGATTGGCTTGTTCCACCTGTCTTAAAAAAGTGCAGTATCCATTCTTTCTGCAGTTGAGATCCACATATATGTGTATACAGAGAGAGACAAGCACATTTTCTCTTTATACACATGTGTGTTTGCAAGGACAGTTGCATATTTTCCACCCCCCCCCTCCCCAGTCTGGCCTTACAGAACACGAAAATACAGGAGGCACGGGAACACAAACCAATGACCAGAGACTCGATAGGTTTTTCCCCTCTCCTATTTTAAAGAACTCTTTTATATCATCTAAACAACAATCTAAACACAAAAATCTTCGGATGGATTTGAGGGAAATTAAATTGTCTCCCCCCACTGTGTGCTTGTGAGAGAGTCAGACTGTGTTAACTTCTAAATGGATTCTCTCAGTTTGTCTACTCATGTGTTTTACTGCAGCGTGTCTTGTTCAATAACGCAGGATGTGACACTCGGTGAAAATCCGGCCGCTCTTTTGGGGCCTCGCTGCTTCCCAGTGTCGAGGAACTTCCACCTCATAGGCCGGGCCACTCCGCGCCCAGCGACTGAGGCCCCAGGACGGAGAGCCCTGCTGTTCCGAGGCTCTCCGCACCGCGCGGTTTCTCCCGGGACTGGGACTCCCCTATCCTCCAGGCAGAGCTAAGCAGAAGGCAAGCCCCGGAGGTGGACGTGCATTCCCTCGGGGGCACTGGCTCGTACCCTGCGGAGCACCGGCCCCGCTCCCGCCCGGCATAGCCAGCCATGGCGGGGAGAGGAAGGAAGGAATGACGCCCTCCTGGGGCTGCCACCTCCTCTCGGCCGGGCACCGCCGGGGCTGCGCGGGGCTGGGTCTCCGGGCCAGGCAGGGCCCGGGGAGCGCCCCGCTCTGACCGCCTTCAGCCAGGCGGGCCCTACCGAAGCCGTGCCGAGCCGAACCTAGCCGTGCCGGAGCGCTGCCCGCAGGTGCCCCCTTCCCGGTAGGTTCTTCCCGCCCCGGCGTCCCGGGCGCCGTATCCCCGCCGCACCGCGCTCCCGCCGGCACCGACGGCGCCTCAGCCCGTTTGGAAACTGACTCATTCTGTAAATAATCTTTGACGTCCCCACAAAGCCGCCCTTCGAGAGGAGTTTATTAGCACGGAACCATTAAAACAGATGTCATGTTAGCTTCCCCGTGACATTTGGGTGACACATCTCTCCCGATGAATTGCTAATTGTCTTCCCGCCCGCAGTAAACATCCCGCTCCATTGTCTGCGCTCAAGAGAGTTTCTGCCGCAAAATACAGTCCTGCACGGCGCAGAGACCTCGCCGTGCGCCTCCCCGACCCCTGCCCCGGCCCCGGCCCCGCGGCTTGGCCTCCTCGGTCGTACAGCTACTCTTCTTCCGCCTCTCAGACCTCGTCTGCCGCTGCTGCCCCCCGGCTGGAACCCCGGCCCCTTCCCCGCACCTGGAGGTGCGGCAGGCCCGGCCTGACAGCCTTCTGCCCTGCCCTGCCCTCCACCACCGCTCTCTGGGCTGGACGCGGCAAGGACCCTGGCTGCCGTGAGGCACCCCCGGGCCCTTCCCACTGGGATCCAGCAGACAGCCGCGCCCCCGGGGACGGGGCGACAGTGAGCCCTCTCTCCGTCCTTCACCTTCTGGCATAACACCCTTTACCAGCTCGTCTGAATTGTTTATTTTGCCTGGAACAAAAGGTGTGTGTGGGGGGAGGCGTTCCATTTCCAGCAAAGTCCAGGCACGGCGATGACATGTCTGTCATTTTTGGATGTGAAAAGCAGGGACGTGCAGGGCCGAGCCTTCTCCTTATTCCCTGGTGGAGGTACGCAGAGGAAACTGTCTGAGGGCTTTGGGAGGATAAGACAGAGCAGCTTTAAAGACGAGCTTTGTAGCTGAGTGGCTGACAGAATCCGTCTTACCTATGTACGTAAGGTTTAATATTCATAGCCGTTGTCTGTACGTTGATACATAATCTCTCGCCCTTGTTAATTCTCAATAGATGCAGAGATAACTAATCCTCCCAGCTAGGTAGACACGGGCAGATTACGTGAGTGCTGTCTATCTACCTATCTATCTGTATGACCGTACGCACACATATGCAAGCACGTAAAGCATTTTCACTGGGTTTTCTTCCACAGAACTACACAGAAGTGGGTAGATGCAGAACCCGACGCCTTGCCTAGCAGATGAAAAAGCGTATACTTACCACTCACATATTCTGGGCTACTTGTTGTTAGACGCGAAAGATTGTGTAGATCCGGAGTCTTTAAAAAATCCAAACCAAACACAACTCCCTCCCCCCCCCCCCCAAACCAGTAAAACAACATTTGGAATTATTTATCTGCTGGGCAAAGAGACTTACTTGGAGTCAACGGAGATATTTTTTTGATTACCCAAAAGCGTACCCGTCCTTAAGGCCAGCCAGCGTCTACAGAGAGAGTTACCTGGGTTCTGCTTTGTTCTGATTTTTAGCATAGATGTTTTATGGACGTCAATTGCAAAACAAAGCGATTTTGGGATGCCTGCTAAATCTCGCCCCAAGTGTGCCTAGACCCTGCCCGCTCTCAGTCCGGGGGCGCTGAGCTCCCCCTTCGCAGGAAAGCCGGGGACGACGGCGCTGGTGGGGCAGCGCCTGTCCCCACTGGCTGCGCTAACAGTGTGATCTGAAACTCGGTTGAGTTTACAAATGTAGTTTAGTACCTGTCCGCCTCCGCGGATGGGATGGCTTTGCAGCCGCTCGGCAAGGTGCCCAGCTCGGACCCGGAAGGATCATTTCCACGGCTGCCGCCGGGTCTCAACCTCCCCAGTCCGGCCCGGCCCGGCCCGGCGACCCAGTAGGGAACGACCCCCGCGGGCGCATCGCAGCCTGCCAGCAGCATCTCTGTGCGAATGGGAACCCTGCCCCCGGCGCGGGGCAAGAGGTGGGTGGGGGTGTTCAAATGCCACCTCACTGCTCCTCGGTGAATATTAAACATCATTGTCTTACAAATGAGGAGAAACCGCTACCGTCAGAATAAACTACCTCTTGAAACCCCAAGTCTCTTAGAGTGGGTCATTAGAGACGACGAAGCTCTTAGCTCTAAAATCGGATTCCTCCCACCTGCGACTTCTCCGCGTCCTGATGTCCTGAAACTGTCCGTCTTGTTCGGCTATTAGCGATATCATGCGCACCGGTCCCCACAAGAATAATGGGATGATTTCATCCCGGATGAATTCCTGCAAAGACCCTTCTCTGAAAAGGGGTACTTTCACTCCGGTAATGCCCTTCCGATGACCAAGTTGTCTCCTTGACTGGAAACATGGTGGGGACATAGGACTTTGTCACTGAATCTGGGTCAGAAGAGAAAGGCAGCTTATGCTCCCTTGACAAGATCTTTCCCTTCAGCTAATGACTTTGTCCTGTTTCAGTGAAGTCTCTAAGACTTGTTTTTATCTGCACATCCAGAGCAAACATTGAAGAATTCTTGAATTTTACACCTCTGCTGCGGCTGTGAATGAGTCAGTTGCTCGCTAGAGAATTACCGTGTATCAGAGGGGAAACAACTCTCTGCAAATAGGGATTGCGTATTAGGAAATAGCTTCCCGAGCTGTATTGTTCAGACTGATGCTTATTTCTCTCCTTACAAAATCAAGATACTCTTCCATCTCATGCAACATCCTAGTGTTACACCTTGAGAAGGGAGAAGAAAGTCCCAAGAAGTGAAGGTGAGAGTTTGGAAAATGCAGGCAGAAAATAATACCCATCACATTTTCAAAATAAAAACCTCCTCACCAGAATAAAGCACCAAATAAACCACAAATCTATACATAATCAATACTGATCTGGAATCAATCTGTTCCTCCCCATCTTCATGTGGATCCCAGGGCTGCAAATGCTTGTGATTACAGAGAGTAGGAGGGTCATTTTCTAACAAGGGTGCTCACTGTATCTGAGATCCAAATTATCCAGAGAGGACAGATGGCCCTTCTGATCTTATAATGAGAGCAGGGAGTGATTATCAGCCTGAACCAAAAAATGATGCTCTGCTGACATATTTTCACAGTTCTGAAATCTGTGCTTGCACTTATGCCTCGATTCATATCCCTCTTTGTTTAATTTAAGCATCGTTTGGAATTTCGAAGGGCTGTGTGAAATCCGCTCATTTATCTCTGTCTGTGCTTCTCTGTCTCTCTCCCCATGTATCTATCTAGGACATGTGTACAGACACAAAACAAAGGAAAGCAAAAGGTCACTTCACAGGAACTCTTAAGCCAAATCACGCTTGGCAAAATATTTATATATAAATATATTTGCCAATAATTAAGAAGCCCAGCTGCCTCCTGGATGCCTAGATTTTATGTCTGCTTCTTGGCAGTTTTCTGAGGCTGTTGCATTCCATCTTTGCAATTACTACGATACATGGTGAGTCAGCCCAAACTCCAGCTCCCTTTGATAAAAACCACAAAAAAAGGTCATACTTGTGTATGTACATATTTACGGTTTATACTTTAACTAATTTTTTTTCCCAGAAGGGTCTGTAGCAGAGAGCAGAATACCCTATGAAGGCCGAGTAAATGTAAAGAGAGATACTTCTTTCATTTGCAGATTGCTGTGACTTTTCAGTCTAAAAGCAGTGTTAATTACCTCTACCCTGCACAGAAAGTGTAACAGAGAAGGAGGCCTGAGGAAGTTTCTAGTGATTGGCAGGAATCAGATCTCCATCCCTCTTTTCAAGTCCCTCGGAGATGAACTTCCAATTGCAGAGAAGTTAGGTCAGTACAAACAAATTAAATCAGGGAACTATTCAGTGGTTACACAGTCATTTCACTCTCCTATTTGCACTGTAATATTGCATTACCCTCTAATTGTCACATATACTTTTCACTCTCCAAATATGGAAGACAAATACTGAATCCATTTAAAGTTGTACTGCTTACTAGGCTGCCCGGCTGGTCGAGGAAAGCGTTTTCAGTGTGTTCTTGCTGCCATCTACTGGTTACACGACTCTGAGCGAGCCCTTCGTCCTCAAAATCTCCCTCTGTTCTCGCAGCCGAGAAGAAAATGGTCTATGTCAAACAGTGGGAAATGCATCTAATGGGAAAAGCCGTGATAATGTCTCCAGTGGCACTTGGGAGGTTGCACACGCCATTAATTTTAAGCATAGGGAATGACTACTCTTTTAGTTACTGGAGCTGTACTCACCACTTGGAACTAAACATGTGCATGTATCTTTGCTGACTCCAGCTCTGTGTGTAAGGTGGCTTTATACAAACAAGGCAGTCATTTCATATTTTTGGTACTAAGAGATTCTAATAAGATATTCTTTGAAGAGCAATCATTTGTCTGCAGGAAAAAAAGTTTGGATATCGTGTCATTAGCAGTCATATTTAAGGGCAGCCAGTGCCAAAGTTTTCCCCACTCCCTTTTCCCTTTCCAGTATCTGTCTGAACTCCACTCCCACAATATGGTAGGAGGTGTGCCATACTACATAAATAATATCAGTTTGAATTTATCTGCGTTTTGTCAGCCCTTTCTCTAGAAAGTACTTTGTTTTCGTAGTAACAGCATTTTTCCTAAGGTAGCATCTCACATTGTCTGTTTATTTCCAAATGACAGCTGATTTGAAATAATGACACCTTCTAGTAATTTTATCCCATGAAAATCATACCATATACATAACTTCTTCAGAGAATGTATGTTTAGGAGAAATTGATAGGGTAATACTTATGATTTCCACTTGTAAATTGCCTGGGTCAGATCCACTGAGGCCTTGACTATCACTTAACTACTGAGGTTTGAGATTAGTGACCGAGGTTCCTACAATTCCTCCAATAAAGCCTCCGTAACACTCACACTGCTGATACACAGTGTATAGCAATTGTCTGATTGCGTCAAGAAGATTTGGGCCTTAGGCCCATCAAATACCTCAGGTCAAGCATCCCTTTCCAGAGCTCACCTGTAGGACCTCACTCAGTGGGCAGTGATTTATCATCCTAAAAATACTGCCACCTTCATGGGCTCTTGCAATGTGAGAAACCTCAGCATTGATTCTTACTCCAAACCACAGTTAGCCATAGAAAACCTTTCTACTTCCATGTGACAGAAGTCCAACCTAATGAAAGAAATTCTGACTGGATGGACCACAACCCTCTAGCAAGTGACTTAGGTAAGTCCTAATTCCTTTAATGCCTTAGGTTTTGTCTTTTGGAGATGGGTTTCTGAGGTAGTCTTTCTGAGTTGCCTTACTTTCTTGATTCGTAATTCTGTCTGACTAGTTTAGCCATCCGCTGGCTCCATGTCACAGTTTCTGGGGCACCTGACTTTGGGTACCAGGGATCTTCACCTAACTGAGGTTAAGAAATCAAAGTTTAAAACTCCACTTGGCAGGAGAACACCAGCAATGCAAGTGATGCAATGCTGAGACAGTTGTCCGTGCCTAACATCTAGCCAACTAAACAGTATGGCCTCAACACAAGGAAACTGAGAGTCAGGAAACACCTTGATATTGCTAATCAATGGATAAAGCCACAACCTACAGATTCCTATCTGGCATTGGCTTCACTATTTGACAGAGCACATGGGTCTTTTTAAGGATATGCAAAGAATTTTAAGATGTATTGTGAAACTGCAGATTTTTAAAGTAAGACCAAAGACCTTTAAAATGTGTCATGAAACACGTATGCCTTGGTGATCTTCTCCCACTCTTTTCTACATATTCTGCCCATTTTGACAAACAGTTTCAATGAGATCTCAACAGAGGAGTATTCTGGTGTGAGGTATCTGAGGTAATGATGAGCAGAATAAGACCTTCACAAAATGACAGTGTCATATTCATCTCTGTGAGATCTCTGAGGGTCACTCCATCTTTAAGTGTTGCTTGTTTCTGATTAAGCAGTACAATGACAGTAATGCCTATAGGAAGCAGATGTGACAGCTTTTGGCTCCTGAGTGACTAGCTAGCCAGCCATCCTGGCCAGATACCTGCTTTTCTTTTACTGCTGTTAGTCTGAGTTTGTCCATGGGGATTTTGTCTCAGCATATATGAACATCATCATTGTATTAAAGAGAGCATTATCTGTAAAAGTATTTAGCAGGACTGCTGAAAAACAGTGGGACATATTCTGCTTTGCCAGCATGACATCCACATGATAGCCATGTCAGCGATCACTCATTTTTTAATCTGATTGCAACTTTCACTTACACTTGAAAAATGCACTAATGCACTGCAATACAGTGCTCTATCAAGGCATAGAGTAGCTGCATGCATTTAACCTGTGCACTGCTCTAAAATACCTGTGCTTCCAAGGTTGAACAGATGGCCATAGAAGATGTTACACGGTATCTCTGCTTAAATGCCTCCCTGCACATGAGAAAATTATTTTTTTGGGCAGTATAGCATATGATCATATGGGTCCTCTGTGACTGAGATGCAAGCATACTGAGGACACAGCTGAGGCATGTTCTCAGCTTGAGTCATGGTGTGTGAGAAAGATTTGTGTCATTTTGCACTTTTTGAATGAAAAATGGGCTTTGTGCTGAGGAAATGGGCTTTGTGCTGAGGCTGTTGACTAGTTTTCATTAAATAAGAGAAAATTTTTTTCAAGAGAATGGTCCAGAATCTTATATGAATGAAGATATCAAGGATCCTGCAAAGCCCAGTGGAAAAAATTATGTTATTGTTGTTTTAAATAGTGTTCAACATATGACACTGTGAAACATAATGAGTAGCCTGAACATCTTGTTGCATCACTAATTCATAGTAATACAATTCTTTTTTCCAAGATGGTTTACAGTGCTTTTCCTACCACTTGTTAGAGGTACTTCAAAGTACCTCTACTTGAACAATGCCTATTGTTCAACATCATTAGCAGATTTCAAAACTGAGTGATTGTGTTCTGTGGAAATGCTAACATTTCAAACTTTTAAGACAATGAAGAGGCAACATTTTGAAACCTTAGATATTCAGGAATATCTAAATGAATTACTAAAATCTTCCAATTCAATAAGGTTGCAAGAGTCCATGCTGGTATAGATTTCTTTTGACTTAATAATTCCAACTTTTCTACTCTCTTAATCTAAATTATAAAACCAAAGGAAAACACTCCACTAACTTAGAAACTAAATATTCCATTATTTTTGCAAAGAACATTCACAGAATTTTCAGAAATCAGTGTTTAAATCGACAAATTAGAATATTTTTAACCTGTTCTAATTATCAGATAATAAAGTGGCTAGAAGGACAGGAGACTGACTGCTCTGCAAAATAATAATAATTTAAACTGAAACTGTCACTCATCACTCTATGATTTATGTGCTAAAATACTTGTATGTATTAAGAAACAAGGGAACTTATATTTAATTTAAATACTAATCAGAGGACAACTATTGAGATATTGAGACCTTAAGAATGCATTCAGCAATACTCCATCTAAGCTGATATTCCTGTAGTCAGACAAAGCACAATGGGATAAATATGATTTTTTTCATTATTTTGTTTTGAGAAGAGGAAAACAATATTCTGTTTACAGTCTAACAATGCATGCTCTTTGGTCTTTAAAACTACCATGAAATGAGGTGAAGAGAAGAAGCTTTGCCATGCACCTTTACACATGAATTGCATACACTAAGACTGGTGCTGATCATTCATTTGGGAATTACTCAGGCTTTCCACATGGATCTGGCCTACTCAATGTTCACAAGGGATGATGTGATTAAAGAGTACATCCTAAGAATTTCCTGTTGGAGAGTCAAGTTCCTAAATCCCTTACAGAGCTATATACCCCAATGAATGGTTGCTCAAGTGCCTGAAAACTTTTCTTTTTCCTGCAAATTACATTCAGAGAATGTTAAACCCTTTTCATGTGAACTGCCCTCCTCTTTGATTTTTCTATGCTTGTGCCAATGGGAAGCATAAAATGAAGCCTTGTTTTCATAGGGGACCAAAGCATCTCTGTGCTAAATCTGATGCTGTAGATTGGATAGATGAATTCTGAATGAATGACGGTCTTACCCCTGTGATATGCACTTTCAGAAAATGCTTCATGGCTCATCTTCTCTTCAGATATATTGAAGTGACATGTTTTCTGGCCTCTGCTGACTTCTGGTTGGACTAATTTGGTCTTAGCAATTGTAAGTGGTGTAGGAAATACTGTGCATTTTAGAACTGAAGCTTTGACATGATACAAGTTAGACCTCATTGAGCAATCCGGATAATCATGTGTTTTATGGCTTTCAAATGTTCTTGATGCAGCGTAAAGGTCCATAAATATTTAGAACAGCGAGTCTATGGTCCATTTATGCCTATTTTACGTAGCATTGTTTTTCTTTATTGAAGTTTGTTATTTTCACGTATGACATCTTCATTGTAGTTTTCAAATATGAAATATTTTAATTTTTTTCTAAAGAGTTTCTTGTAACACAGAAGCATTGAGAGGATCAGAAGATGAATTCTGTTTTAACACCCTCAGACTGGAAGATATCAACAAAGATTAGCCAGAGAAAAATAAAGAAATAATCTATGACAGTGTTGAGAATGATTCTCAGAATTTTAAATACTTGTTAAAGGCTTTGCTGTATTTCACTTCAATAAACATCATGCTCCAGTTACTACTTGAAACCATAGGGGCATTATCCTGTGCAGCACTTATCAATATTTTAACATGTGAAAGTCAAATGATGTTGAAACATTGAACTATATTTCCATCTGTGCAAGCTAAAATGGTACAAATGCATCCCATGTAATGGAATACTACATCCCCAGTTACTTTCTTACAAGTGATACCTGATTCCTCTGTATTTTCTGTAGTTTCCATTGCTCCGATGGTGCCCAGGAAGACTGTCTTTTAAAATATTTGTTTCTAGCATTTAAGAAGTTTTAGTCCAACCTGCCTTAATTCCAGAGAAAACAAATGCTTGGAAATTCCTATAAAAATTAGTAACTAATTTTCTGTTGCCCTTGCCTTGGTGTCAAATCTTTCTGTGCATGTGCAATTTGTGTGAAAATGGACATTGGTACCACAACAAAGACCCTGAGAGTGGCTAGAGCACAAACATACTGCTTCCATGAGAGATTCTGGGAGCTTGTGTTCAGTGCAAAAATATGTGCAATAAGAAGAAGAGAAAGAGGTTGCTGCCAGAGGTCAAACGATTCAATGGGGTTTCTCTGAAATGTCTGGAAGGACAATTCCAGTCACAGACCTGCAATGTGACCTTCACACTCCATGGTCCCAGAGCTCCCTGCATCAGGCACAACTGGATGGCCCGTCAAAGACTGGACCAACTACCGGGTTTCACCCTGTAAGTCCATGAACCAGAAGAAGGATCACTGCACTGCAAATGAGTATGACACAGGTATGACGGCATGAGAGTGTGAGACCCAGTGTTAACCCAAGTGTTAACTGTATTGCTTAGTGTGTCACTTGAGAGTCTGTACCCCTTCAAGACATTCTTTTACCAGCAACCCATCACAGATTAAATGATTGATACCCTTTTTGTGAACTCTGTTCCATGAACTTGTCTCCTGTTGCTTATGTTACTGCTGACATAGTGAACCTTCTCTATGGTCACTGAATTTTCTTGTCTTATATCATGTTGATTTGATTTGTTTCACAATCTCCTTGTTTCTCCTGACTTTTCCGCCTGAGGTCTTGGCTTATATACTCGTGTCAACCAGCCATTTACTTCCTTATTTCTTGGAGTTATCCAAAGCTTTTTTTCTCCATGGTCACGTGTCTGTGTTTCTTGTGTGATTTCTTTCCTAGTGAAGCTTGCAATGGTGCCTTTTGTTATTATTTTAGCAAAGGATTTGAAGACTACCAAATCTACTTAATTGTGGGGCTGCTTCAGGCACTTCTGTCCTTCAGGGGCTACTCATTTGGCTACCATGTTTCTCTGACTAGACATAGCACTACTAGGCTGTAGCATCAAATGAAGCAGACTTTGGTTTTCCTGCCCACGTTTTCTGTGCACATGGGAGGATTAATTTTTATACTGCAACATTGCAGTTCTGGACTGTCTTCCCACCTGATCTAATGTCTTCATCTAGGTGTTCAGGTAGACTAATGAGTCAAACAGAGATCTGCGGTAAACAGGAAACTGATTAAATGTAGTTGGTCAGGTCACTTCATTTGGCTGTCACTCCTTTCAGGTTCACCCGTGAGAGAAGCAGTTATATAGGCCACATGAGGCATGATGCTTTTCTCTCTGTGCACATTCATACAGCGTCATGTGGCAATGAGATCTGTGCTTTGCAGTGCCCTGCTCACCAGCAATGGACAGGACTCCGAAGTGCCCCTTATGCATGTGTCCAGTGAAAAAGATTCTCTGTGTTCATGGATTTCCCAGTTTCTTACACTGACCTTAAAATTTTTTCACTTAATATAACCAATCACTGGACAGATTTTTCCCAGGGCTTTGCTGACTCTGCTTTATATTTTTTGTTCTCCTTGTGAGGATAACTACAAACTGTCTATTACTGTTGTTTGGCAGTGTTTCTTGGAATGAATTTCAGAGGGCTTCCCATCCACCTGGAAGTGACTTGATCCTTTAGCCTGTAAGTGGCTGTAAATGCATCCAGTAGAAGGATTGCAATCATTTAGCCAATATGTTTCTTCTATAATGCATGCATCTAGAGCACCTTCAGAGCTGGTAAAATTATACGGCAGATACTGCTGCTTCGTCAGAAGACCAGTCCTAGGGCAGATCTCCATTACCATGCGATAATCATGGTGCTGGAATGTAACATGAGTCTTTTTGTAATGCTCCACTGTTCCCTTGATTGATTACAGGTTTAACATTTTCCCTTTTCATTTTCCGTTGGACCCTGACATCTGGATTTTCCATTTGTCTGTCTGCTTGGTTTGCTATTTGCCTTTAACTAGAGTGCTTACTGCAATCCTTTCCCCAGCAGTTCATCTGCTCTCATTGTTTGGATTAGTTGCTTCAGGTTGGTGTCTCTTTGTATCTATAAGTTGCAATGGAGAGTCCCAGGTAACACCATCATGGTGGTAGGAAATGACAGCAGTGACTGGACTTGAGGCAACATCTCACAGAACCCTGTAAAGGCTCATGTGGTTATCACGGTAAGCCAGGAAAAATTGTTCTATATTCAGAGGTTTAATGGGCAACTCCAGAATGGAGACACTGGGGCTTTGTGAAAGATTTTGATTTTTCAAACTCTTGCACGGATCTCCAGTACATAAATCTCAAAAGACCAGATCAAACATTTGAGTTCCAAGAGGATCAAAGTTAAGCGTGGAAATTATAGGTCCTTCTTAAAAGGAAGCTTGGCCTAGGATTTGTGATGTAGATAATTAGGAAACTCTAGTTCAACAGTAAAATTAGTCTTTGATCAGCTTTTGATTGTAAATGGTAAATATGGTAAACAAATTATTTTAACCATGGTTGAAACAGAGCTGTGGCGTCTGGATATCCGTGTTTGAGTGTCTGCAATGAAGTAGGACATGGGGATAATGCCAATTGAGGTATGCAACACCGATGGCAAGTGTTCCATGTTTGAGGCTCAGGTGACTCTGACTTCTGTTTGTTGTGTACCCCACAACTGATGTTGCCTAAAAATTTACATGTGGATGCCAGTTATCATCTCTGTTAGGTAAGTGCTGCAAGTAGTTTTAGACATTATAATACAACTGAAAGTTCATGCAGTATTTTAGATAGGCTTTCACAACTTTTCCTCCCAAAGAAAGATTAAAAAAATCTTCACATTCTCATATCCTTCATGCCTAGCTTGTTATACAAGCTGCATTCCTACTTTAGTGCTTTTACAAAATGTTTAATCTGGAAATCCAGCACTGTTAGAAGTGTGAGTCCTCCCATACAGGTGGGGTTTCTTTAAGTGTACTTTTTGTTCTGCCTGTGCTATGTTTTCTTGCTCAGGACGTTTTTTTCTTTGATGTGAACCTCCATGAACTGACTAATGTCATGCTCTTTGATGTACTACAGGTAAAGTAATTCTGCCCTGAGATAACAGATGAGATTCTATATGAAAAAATGCAAATACATATGGAGAAAAAGCAGCCCATATAAGGTGATGGCTCAAATCTGCAGCATACTTTTGCTACGTGTGCCATTTTGTATGTTGTTCTGAACCCCTTATCTCTAAAAGAGTATAGCAAAGCTGGAAAAGTTTCAGAGAAGGGTGACAAGATGGCCAAGTGTCTGGAATAACACTGTATGAGAAAAAAGGTGGAAGATTCAAAAAAACAGAAGAAAGTATTCCTTTACACAACATGTCTAGAAACCATAGGAATGCTCTGCTGCAGGATGCTGTGAATGGTGAAAGTTAACCTTGATTGAGAGAGACAAGGAAAATTAGCAGAAAAGAAGGCCATCAATCAAGACCCACTAAATACAAATTATTTTGGAACTGTGAGACCCTGAGCAGCAAGCTGTTGGAATGTGGTTATATGAGTCTGCCCTCTCTTAGAGACAGGTTGCTGTACTGGATGGATCTTTGCTTTGATATACTATGGCTGCTCTTAGCATTTATGTTAGAAGACTTCATATTTCTAAACAAAATGAGAGCTGCCCAGTGGTTAGTTTTCCATTCTAGTTCCTGGCTGAAAGTGGAAAACCATATTTGAGTCCCCTCCCTTTTAATCTGGCATATGGACCAGGGTCTTCCATTTGTGCCTGGAGTCATGAGCAGCAAAACACATAGTTAATCTACAGCACAGACTCTGCTCTCAAAGATTTGGGTTTGTGCCAACAAGGAACAAAAACATATTTTGAAATTTTTGGTGTTGCTACAAAGAGAACGCCTTAAAGTCCAGGGTGCATGTTGCTTCCTGATGCCTTCTCTAACAATGTGTTTTCCCCACATTCAAATGGAAGAAAGACCCAATGCCTTACTTTCTTCCTTACCCTCTCTGCTTGAAGAAACTACTTTTGAAGAAGTGGGTGTCTGCTTTGGTCAACCATTTTGGAGACATTAGGATAGACTTTGGGACCCAGACTAAATGAAACATTCATGGACTTTCTATACAACTGGATGTCACTTAGTTTGGCAAGATTGTCTTGTCACTTAGTTTGGCAAGATTGCCTACCTGGAAAGGTAGGCAATAAAACTGAAACCTGTTTTCTACCTAACATATGGTATCTAACCCCATTGGAGGCTTGTGCTTGGCAAGCAAAGCAAAAACACTGCAAATTTGATTTAGGCACATATTCAATAGTACTCATATGGTTTCCACACTCTCTGCTTTGGAGACAGGCCAGTGTGCATAAACCAGGGGATATATAATACCAGTAGTATGGAATTCTCTTCCTCTTTTCAGCTTTCACTAAAAATTAGGTGTCTTTGTTCAGGAACACAAAACATTCCTTCTGGCAAAATAACCCCCAAACCCCTGGCCTTCCATTCATCTTCTCTGTATGTATAAAACAAATTATGAGGTCTAAAGGATCACAAAAAGGACAGGAAAATACATTCATATGCTCTCATATTTATTCATGTTTTGTTCACTTAATCGTTCACTTCATTATTTATTTCAATACATGTTATCTGAAGTTCAGAGGTATGTAGGAATCCTAAAGCAATGGCAGCTGTAAGGAGCTGATGTCTTAGAGAATAAACCATATTGAACATCCATGTTTGAGTGTTCTCTGCCTCAGTTTACCTACCTAAAAAGAGGAAAGCTGTATCTGCCAGCTGACTTGGCTGGTGCGTTGTGGGATTAAACTGGTGACTGGAAAAATGTTTTGATGTTTCTGTCTAAAAGACAGTGTGCATTTGTGAGGTGTTATGGTGTTTAAACAATGAGTGATAACATACGAATTCAACTTATTCACTGTACTATGTAAAAGCAATGCATTAGCCTTTTGGACTGCATCAGAGTTTCAGCCTGTGATGGATTAGAGATCTCTCTAAATGCATTAATACACGCAAGCATAGCCAGACTGATGAGTCTATTTACTCAAGAGACAAGTTGCTGTGGTATCATTGTTAGCAGGAGCCAGAAAGCGAGGAGACTGCATCAGAGCACGGGTCAAGACAGTGGTTACAGCTACTGTTAGACAATTCAGTAGCACAGCAGTTCTTCTTCCTCCTCCTCTGCTGTCTGAAGGCAAATGGTTACCTGAGACATGAACTGGAACATTCAGGCAATGTCACTTTTAATGATATTTTATGTTTACCTTACTGCCAAAAGCTCCAAAGGGTATGCACTTTTCTTCCATCCTTGAGTTTGGAAGTTTCACTCATTTAATTACTGGACTTGAATCCAGGGCTTTCCACTGGATTGACAAGAGGGTGGTTAATAAGCTGGCCAAGATTCAGCCATGAACATTTCGAACAATAATTGTGAGTTATTTAAAAACAAGACAGTTCCTGTGAATTCATATGTTGAAAATCTTGACTTTATTTGAGATCTGTGCTTCTGGACTCACTAAGAAGTAATTCACCAGCAGTGAAGAAGCTTCAGAGGAGCCCAGCTGCATGCAGTTATGTGACTGCTGAGTGTTCAGGTGAAACAACAGTTCTGAGGTCTGTGGGTTGCAGAAACAGTGCAATATATTGATATAAGCAGTCACTAACTAACGCTGAACCCAATCCATTTCTCTGCACTGGACCTCATCTCAATCACACCATATTACTGAGGTTGAATAGAGATGTCAATGTTCAGGAAATTTTGTTCAAATAAAAGGTTAGCATGGAGGCTGGCATGAGGCCTCAAGGTACTGAGAATTAGTCTGAGTTTTGGTGAGATTTCAGATGTAGCTCTGTCACTGCCTAAGCTCAGTATTTATTACTGCATCTCCTTGAGGCAACATTCCTGATGTCACATTGTTAAGGTGGAAGGAGACACAAGGACCATAAAGCAAAATATAACATTTGGGATTATGAAGTAAGGTTGTTAAATCACATTTGGGAACTGATGTTAAGTTCTCTGATAAGGCAAGAGATTAAAAGAAATCCTAATGAGACTCTGAAATGTATATTCTTTCATGTTTTAATTTGGGAGTAGGAAGAGATGAAGACGGACAGCTCCCTGCCATCAGGAGCTTTCCTGTCTGAGAGCACTCAAGCTTGAGGCTGGTCCCAGTGTAGCAGTGAGGTTACCACCAACAAACAGGGTAGATCTGAACATGTCATTGCAGGCTGTCAAGGTAGATGGGGGCTCCCAGACCAGCCACTGTGTCCTGTTATGTTAACAGACCTGTAAAAGAAACAAGGTGTGCAGGCGTTGTGTAATCCTCGGTGCTCAGGAGGAGACTATGGAAGAATGTTTTGACTTTCTGATGGAAAATAGCTCTAGGGACTGATGGCACTTCCTTGGCTCACACAAGGGGATTCTCTCCAAAAGCCATATCCATGCCTCTTTTAATACACTTGATATTGATTCTGCCACTTTATCTTGCCTGCAGGTTCTGGGAGTTGGAGGTGAAACTTTTTGCACAGCACTGAAGACTTTCACTCCTTGACACATTCCTCTCTCATGTTACTTGCTGTTTGGAAGGTGACAGTACAGGTTCTGTTGATGAATGAGCATTGTTAAATACACTGAACAAAAGTGTGCATCTGCAATAAGGCATTTCAACATCTCTGTCTCCTGGAGAGTGAGGCAGAAGTCAGAGCTGCGCATCTGTGTGTGAGAAAAAAAGGTGCATCACGGCAGCATGAGATGAGGAAGGGATCTTCCCCAGTTATACTCACCTACAAAGATGACTGATTTTGGCACTTCTCAGGTGCTTTTCAGCTGGGCATATTCTGAGAATCTCTCAGAAAGGGTCACAGTGAGAAACCAAGAAATTAGATGGGCAGATGAAAGTCTTGCAGACAACTCTTCTTAAGCATCTGGGGTGGGATGTGTGTGCATCTGTATCACAGTCTTGGGGTCTTTTTCACAATGCATTTAATTAAAAACTTTCCAAATCTGAAGTATTCCCCACAGTTTTTTGTTGACTGAACAGAGAGAATCAGCCCAAAACTCACAGAAGGTAAAATTGCAAAAGGTATGAGTGCCGTTCACATATAAATCTCTGTTATTTTTGCTTTTGAGAAGATCCTTCCATGTATCAAGATCTCCCTACTTCAGATACAAAAAATGGGTACAAATTTTCTACTGGGAGAGAGCACATACCAGGATAGAACTGGACCAGGGATACTCCATCCCTCCTTTGCTGATATATTCCACTGCAGTACACCTCCCTTGGCCACACAGCACAGAGGAAGCACCTGTCTGTACAATTTCAGTGTTACAAAGAGATTAAGCAGTAATTTTTCATCTCTGGGATTACCAGTTACAAGTGACATCTTCAGATCTTAAAAATCTGAAGACAGTTCTCCCTCCTTCCCTCTGTGAAGATTAACAATGCCTGTGAAGAGAATTGCAGCTAAGTGTGGTGGAGTGTGAGGAAGCTGCACAGGCACATAGTGCAGACAAAGTCCTGATGGTACAACCTGCTCAGGTAGCCCCTTCACCAGCAGGCGCAGCCATTTCACATCATACCTGTGCTGATCCTCTGCATTTGCTTGTCAGTGTTGGGGACTGGGGAGCGATTTTGAGGCTTGACACAGCACTAGCACCAAGGTGGGTTGCCCAAGGCTATTTAGGGAGCCAAAAGATAGACTGTAGATAGAAACCATCAGTCCTAGCTTAGTCACCAGAACCACCACTTTTGCTCACAACAGCTGTCACCAATTCCTCCTTCAATACTACCTACATGGTGTTTAAAATATATTTAAATATCCTTTCACAGAGTTTTTGTGCTGGTTTAAAAGTAAAGCAGTGGGAGAAATGAACCTAACTCAAGAGAGATTACAGGTCAGAGTTACCATTTGATAAAAAGATTACAGTAAATACAATGATACAGAGAAAAACTGGTTTTAACCCACAGAAACAGATGTATAACCCAGCACTCTGGGGCAAGAACAGAATGATGTTTGTTAGCCCCTGTGCTGAGCACCATGTGGCCTCCCTGGGTGCAAAGTAAAAGGAAAAAAAACCTGTTGGTCCAGATGATGGTCACAGTTCTGTTGAAGTTCTGGTCCTCCTCTTGATCCAGTGAGTGGTCCCCAAACCCAAAGTTTATATATGCTCAAGTTCGGGTGGGAATGTCCAGTACCTCCCCTTGGATGGGGAGTTTCACAATGGGTGATTTAATGCTGTGAGTCATGGGATATTTTTGGGATCTTTGATGGTCTAAGTGTTGCAGCTGTTTATGTCCATGGGCCACCAGTCCAAGGTTTACTACCTTTGTTCCTAGATGTTGAGAAACTACATTTCGGTTGCCATTTCTTCCATTCTTTCAGCTCATTTGCTGTCATTCTTCCTTATAGCAAAAATGTTCTTTAAACCACTTTCCAGAACAGTTTTCTCCATAAAAGAATATTTTACCCCTTCCTCCAGAATACTCTCTTGTCAGCTTATATTCTTAATTTCCTGCTCCATGTGCTGCTCTACTCTTAGACTGTCCTGGTGGCAATGTTACTTGACACTTCTAAAACTCAGCTTCAGGTGTAACTGCTTTCTGATAAATCAAGTTCCAAGCACATTAATAAGCATGTCCTAACTGTACATCTGAACTGTGTCATTATTTTCCCTGTTGACCAACAATTCATATTTTAAGTACCTTGCTGAAGACTATAGTCTTCGCTTTACTTTTTGGCACCAACATTGCACGTGAGTGGCTGTGGAGTGAAATCTACACTGATAGCGAGGGGTTGCACAAGGGCAAAATCAGAAGCCTGAGTACTCTGAGCTTTCACAGGAACACAATTTAATGAAGGTGAGTTAAAGGTGCTAGTGCAATGAGGCTCTCAGCCCTGTCATGAAATTTATCCATGGTGATTAGGGAAACCCTATCGTTTGGACTATTTTGGCGCATTAGGCACTTTCTAAAGCTGAATGAATCCTTTATCCCCATACAGCTCCTCTCCGTCTGTGAGTCTGTTCTGGCCAGCTGCTTGTACTTACTGTCATGCTGTCTGTCCTATTTATGCTTCAGTGTGCTCTGTTCTGCATAGGAAATTATTTCTCTTCTACATTAAAGAGTTTTTTTGCTCTTGAGTTTCCTGTAATGTATTGGTTCCTGACAAAAACACACACAAAATCCCTACAAAAATGCAAACCCAATTCCTTCTATGACAAAGACCAAAATTAACATGAAAGCAGCTTTATGTTTGTTAGATAATTTAGAGGGATGTAGTATAACAGATTAGGTGGTGACATGTGAGACAAATGGCCTAATTAATGGCTCACCATTCCAGGGATTTTGTCAGTAGACATAACTATTTTCTGTGGCATTTATTAAGGAATTACTGGTGTCATCCATAGAAATATCTTGAACGATGAACATTCTACTTCTTAACTGAGTTCTTACACAGATATCAACAGGATATACTTAGACTTAGGGGAAATGACTTTCAGAGGAATGTAAATGCAACCCTGAAAATCAGGACATTTCCTTATGAACCATATGATGAAGTATGACCTTTAAGGTGCATGTATTCTGCAGGAGATGGTTGCCCACTCTGCCTTTCTCCCCCAGACGAACTATGATCATGCCCAAGCGCTCTTCTGCATGTGAAGATTTTAGGGCATATTGTGTCTATTCTTGTTCTGTTAACAAGAACCTCCTGCCTCTGAGCACTGTCCAGCCTGGGTGAAAGAATAGGCATTTGGGATTGTACAGGGTTCTTAATGAAGAGTAGCTTAATACAGTTTTGACAGGCTATTTCTGGGATATCCAATACAGGTCATACCCAGCTCCCACTATATTTTAAAGATAAATGTTACTGAATCCTTTTAGCCTCCTTTAATAACCCAGGCAAAACCCAGGAGGTCTGAGTATATCCCACCACAAATAATTCCTATTCCTACTCCTTATAAGGACAGAGGATACAAAGGAATGAGGAGGGATAGAGTTTCTTCAGTTTGCTGGAGCTTAAAGATGCAGATTCTATTTGTCATGTGAAATTAAAGGTAACTAGGTGCATCAGCACTTTTAAAATCTTTCTGTGGCCCTGAACCTCAAGACCACACAGGTATCTAATTTCATCTGAAGCCAATGGGAGCTGAGCATCAGTCTGAAGACGTAAACATTAGGGGGAATTTTCAAAGATTCCCAAGGTACCAATTTCCTGTTAATACTGCATATAACCTGGCTGATTTCCACAGAAGAGGACATAGGGTTTGCCATCTACTGCTGTGAAACATGGGGGTCAATTAAATTGTTACAGGCTGAAGACATCTACTAAATCCCCATTCTCAGTCTGTTTCTCCACCTGGTTATCAATGTACCTAATTCAGTGCTCACAAGTTCTTCTCCTGCAGTTACCAAATGTGCTTGTATCTGTGTGTGAAAGTACTCCTGGAAGTAGGAGGGAGCTACCACAAGTTTTTTCACACATTACCATTTCAACTGCAAAAAGCTGGTAGCAATGTCAGTTATGAATCATAGAATCATAGAATCAGCTGGGTTGGAAAGGACCTCTGAGACCATCAAGTCCAACCCCTGATCCACTACCACTGCGGTTGCTAGACCATGGCACTAACTGCCACATCCAGTCTCATCTTAAAAACCTTCAGGGATGGAGAATCCACCACTTACCTGGGCAGCCCATTACAATGCCTGATTACCCTCTCTGTAAAGAATTTCTTCCTAATATCCAACCTAAACCCTCTCTGGAGGAGCTTAAGACCATGCCCTCTTGTCTTACTGATAGTCGCCTGGGAGAAGAGACCAACCCCCACCTGGCTACAACTTCCTTTCAGGGAGTTGTAGAGAGTTATCCAGCATCTGGATTTTTTTTAAATCACCGAGATCCTAAAAGTCTTTAATCAACAGTGAACTCAGAAAACCTATTTTTGACATGAAATCTAGCTCAGAGAGATGAAAACTGGTTCAACAGCAACCTTAAATAAAGAAACATGACTAAACAGGAGTACATTCTTATTAGCAACTAGTTGTCTGTCCTACAGAAAGCAGAATGTGCTAATATATGTAACCATAAAGACAGACTCCAAAATATTTAAGTTCATGAGCAGAGGTGTTGACAGTTAAATTGAACTTCTGGCAGGCATTTGCAGCTTGTGAGGGAGCAAACAGCAACTCTTCAGCTTTCAAAACATTTACCAAAGATAATAATTACAAAGCCACATAGTTTCAGAATGACTTTCATTTGTCAGGACAGTTAACAGCAGTGAGAAGCAAAGCCAAGAGAAAAGCCAAATGTTAGCAGGAAAATACTGACAAATCACTCGATGTAAAGTTGAGCCTTGCAGTATGACAGGAGCGCACAGGACCTGCCATCTAGTCCCAGCAGGCCCACACTGAACCCGGGGAAGGAACTAGACTGCACTGGGATTGTACTCAAGCGTATGGTGCAGCCCTGGGGCAGGACATTCAGTCTGACAGTGTCTTTCTCTCTTCACCCCTTTCCTAGTCTGAGTGGCTATGGGTGGGACTGCATCATGTCCCAGCCAACAAACTGAGAACTTGTGCTTCGTGATGACAGGGAAAAGGGGAGTTAGGAAGGAGGTTTCTAGAAGTAGACAATAGGGATAACCACCCCTGTGGGAAGGGAAGCATCTGGGATATCCTCTTCTGCTCAACAGGAGCAGAAGTGTATCATTCAGTGGATTTGTTCCACCTCATGCCTTGGCAACCATCTCCAACTTCCTTCTCCTTCTGCCTTCCCTCTACCCTCTCGAGCCATCCCTCTAGCCTTATTTCTTCTGTTCTGTGGCAAAAGTGGCTGTTGGCAGACAGCAAGCCAGAGCAAGTGCAACTCTTAACTGGTCTTTTATCTGGTTCTCGTTATAGCCACTACAACCTGATGAATTTAACACGAGCTCAACAAGCCATCCCACTCTGCAGGCATGTTTGCAAAAGCTGAACTTTTAATACCAGTTCTGGGCGATGCAAATTTGAGATGTTCTTTCATTCGTAAATGTTTTGCAAGGAGCAATCGTTTACCATCTCTATTAATTTCTGTACAAAATAAACATTGGAACTAAAGGGGTGAGTAGGCAGATGAACTGATTAGGTTAAACAACCCCTAGCAACCTAAACTGGTTTCAAATACAATTTAGGTTGCCTAAGTTTTGTTTTTCAGGTTTTTGCTTTTAAACTCAGCTAACGCTGACCAGTGTTGGCGCTCTTCTGCTTTCTGTCTTGGAACTGATCCAGAAATAGCAAAATACATTGCAGAAGACACTGTTCAGAGAGGAGGTCTGGGAGTACAGAAACAGGAGAAAGAGGAATTTTATTAGTGAATATGTTCATATTCATTTTCTGTCCTGATTATGCAGATTATTTGTAGTGCAGACAAAAGTCAACCAGAATGCAGACACTCTTGAACTCTGTCTATCCACGTATAAACAACACAGGCTACCCATACGATGCTACTCCTGGGAACAACTCACAGCCATAGCAGCTGCCACCAACTACAGTAGCTGCTCAGCTGGGGAGACTATGATATCACTCCAATCACAAATGATATCATGCATTTGTGGCCTAATACACAGCTCAGAAAAGAGAATGTAAAAATCTTCTAGTCTTGCAGTGAAGCCACTAGCTGTCTTCACTGTATTTCAGCAGACACAGAGTGAGGACAAAACTCCTACCAGGTACTCTAGCCCAGTGCTTCCCAAACAGATTTCTGAGCATTGACAAACTGTAGGGGCTTGCATAACATCACAGACTTGCTGTGATTTGGCAATATCAGCAGAAAGATGTTGAGGTGTTACCATAGTACTTTCCTTTTCACACTTTAGTAAGCAGTTAAAAGGAATATTTAACCATCCAATCTCCACACTGTTATTCCTTTCTGACACTTTTGGAAGTGATTCTGCAGATAGATGATACCAGTATGGTGCTGGAGTGAAGTAGAAACTCCTCTGGTCTGAGTAGAAACTCAGCTTGCAGAGAATACCTGGTTTCAGAGAAATCATAAACAAAGTTGGAAGCTTGGTTCATTGAACAGATGTTAAGAAACATAAGGCAATTACAACTCTTTTAACTCAGCCTTTTTTTGTTGAAAGCACTGTGGCATCTACAGAATTATTCATGGTGGACTTCTGTGGGTGCAATGTGTTTCTTCTGCTGTCTCCTGTGAAATGCCATGCTAAGTACCTGTAGGCATATGGGTATGATCAGATAACTCTGCCAGGGTAGTTCCTAAACATGAGATGTTTTCTAAGATAAGACTTAGGAGTCTTGTAGATCTCATTTTATCCACAGAAGGCCACAGTCAGTCAAATCTGTCTTTAGGAAAGAAGACAAAGAGGAAATTTCATTTCTTCCTCAATCATGGATTTCTGAATGTGTATCGAGGCCCTTGATGGTTCTGGGACTGGTCAAAGGTAATGGTGACAATGATGACAATTTCCTGGAAAAGTAATCATTCATTCATAATTGGGGCTGTCATTTCAGACTCATATTTTTTGTGGCAGAAGTGTGGGTAAAAGTCATCAACATCCTTGACCATATCAGCAAAATGAGTATTTTTTTTGTAGCCTATCATTGACCAGATGAGTTTAGACCAAAGTCCAAAAATCTTGACTGAAAATTTGGATCATTTTTCTGGAGTTTACTACATCTAACAATTACTTTAGTTCTACTTTGTGTAGACCTTTTGTAAATGGAGGGGAGCACATTTGCACAAAAATATGGGAATGCAAGCTCTACACACCAAAAAATCTGTGCTTGGCACAGCATGGAAAGATGCATTTTGGATGCTGTACTCAGTCACATCTTCCACATATTCATATCATTTTCTGTATCATTCCATCTATTCCTACAGTAACTGCTCCAGTTCCTTAACCAGCCTCACCAAACTCTTGTCTTTGGGGTTAATCCTGCTGTCTTCACTCTCCCAGACAGTAATAACCCAGCACTGTATGATCAGCCATCTCCAGCCTCACTCACAGAGATCCCATGGCTTTCTCTCCTGCACTTGGAAACTACAGAGTTTAGGGCAGTCAAGTGACCATCCAGGCAACTTCCATGCAAGCAGAGTCCAGGGAGTCAAGCCCCCCTCTGATCGTGTGCTGGGAGGACCAATGTCATATGAGCTCCACTGGGCACATTTGAGCTACACCTGAGCTTCCTTTCACGGGTTTGTTTTCTGCATGACTGATGCACCTGGTATCAAAACAGCTTTGGAGCTGCTTCCAGCACACAGTGGGGATCCACCCTTGGGGCTTGGTGATCCTTCTCTTCTAATTATTTCTAGAGAATTACATGGATGAAGTGTATAGGCATGATAAGACTTACCATGGTTTTAAGGAGGACTTACATGTGTCATGGGGAAGCTGTGGGAAGCTACATTCTTCTCAAAATATGCGCAGCAGGAATGGATGCTTTCCTTGAAGGGATCTAAAAATACTCCCTGTCACTACAATCTAGTTGTGTAAACCCTCTGCTTATGGGATTAGAGGACTGCATATATGGAAGGCTCAGGACTAGGGTTGCCAAGGTTGTACTGTGATATAATATATGAACTATGAATTCTACTTTTGTCCCACATCACTGTAACAATGCATTAAGAGAATTTTGCCCCTTTATCTCTTTCCTTCTTTCCCTTAATTCTCATATCAACCTAGTGTCTTCATACATGAAGGCTGGAATAGTTTTTCTTTTCAACTTCTTGTCATGATGACATCAGGATTGGGACCCCACAGGCTCACACTGAAATAATCGATGTTATTTGCATTTCAATTCTAACAGCTTCATAACAAGATCTCCTTAGACTTGCACTGAAATTGTTTTCCTATTGAAGTCTTACAACACAGCAGCAATATAATGACATTTTAATGGGATCCCTATAGACTTGCTATGAAATTGTCAAGAGAAAATACCGGTGATATTAATTGAATTGGGAACTAGCATTGTCAAAATCAAATAGGAACAGTAATTGCTTTGTTAGAAGCATAGCACAAATTTAGGTGTTGATCCTGTGAAGACATACGCATGTGAGGAATTTTGCTGATCGAACCAATCCCCTTGAAATTTACTACTCCAGGGAATAAAGTTAGGACCTAGAGGAAACCAATTCATTATATATTCTGTCTTTGTAAACAAAATGATTAACCCAAAGGCAACAATCAAAGTGCCTTAACTGTGACATTTCCTATGCATGTCTGTGCAGATGCTAAGCAGCAGTTACCTGAAGAGCTTGGCACTTGACATCATGCATCCTCTAAGTGTACATAAATAGAGTAACAGTTGCTTAGCTGGTAAAGCCCTTGGGTAAAACCATATTTATAATGAAGCAACTACTGACTGTAGCAGAACTAGCTTGCCATTCCCAATCTCACCTTCCTGCAGATCCCAAAAGCTCAAATACACACCTGCTTTGGAGGCTAAACCTACAGAGAGAAAGGCTGTTCTTTTTAAATCCTTCTGGTTTTTTGAGATATGATAATGTGTTTGAGAGAAGATTTTCTTTTATTTCTGATGTGATGAGAAAGAGAAAATTGCTTTAAAAATTGACCTTGCAATTCTCATGTCATCATCTGAGCGTCAGGCTTTGGAGTTCAGTTATTTGAAATTTCAAAAGGTTGCTGGAGTGGGCAATGCCACCTGACTGTGGAAGACAGGTGAACCTTCTGAGCTTAATTCCTTGCCCATATTGTATGTAAGAATTACACTAACACCTACCGACAGTTCTTTAGTTGGTCATAAAATAGCCAGGGCAGAGCCAAAAATAATCCCACCTGATCAGAAGGACCTAAAACTGTTATGTCCAACATATTGAGTTCTATCCATAAATAAAGTGGTTTTTATGGGGGATATTTCTGAGAGCAGTTCCTTGTAAGCAGAGCCACATGTCAGGAGGAGGTAAGAAGATCGATACACAAAACAAACCATTAGCCATGATAAATTATTCCCTTTCTCTCAAGAGAAGCCTAGAATCATTGATCTGTCGTGGAATCCATGCAGACCTACTCCTCAGATGAACAAAAGACTGAACAATAGAGTCCTGATAGGTGGCCAGATAACTCTGGAAATTAGTGCAGGGCTGCTGGGTGAGCTCTGGGTTATGGGTTCAACCTGTCTTCGTGGAAATCAAATCAGAACTTTCATTATCAACTTCAGCAGAAGTAAGAGACATTCCTATGTTTGGTAAAACCAAAACTAGGGACTGAGTTGTTAGGGAAAGAATATAGAGACGACAATACAGAAAATATCATTATGTCTTTGTTTGAATTCACCTCAAATGTTGCATGCATTTCTTGCATTTCATACCAAAAAAATGATATAGTTTATTAAAAAAAAAAAAGATAGAAAGAGGGTAAAAAGTTTGATGAGAAGTATGAAATGGTTTCTGTTTAAGGAGAAATTGAAAAGACCCTTACTTTGTATTGAAGACTGTAAAAGGATAGAGGGCATAAAGAAGGTGAAAAGTGTAGACATAGTCATTATTTCTAACATCATAGGGACATGGAGACACTCAGGGAAAATAATTGCCAAGTAAAGGACCAAGTGAAGGAAGCCCTTTATTTTTCACAAAACACAAAACTAAACTGAGGAACTCACTGATGCAGGATATGGTAGATGGCAAAACTCTAAAAAAAGTCTGAAAAGGATTATATGCCCTCATGGAAATAGGTCCACTGGTATGTTTTAAAAACTATGATTTGGATGCAACATTGAGCTCACAATTTTCCTCATCCAGAGCTAGGTAGATAAACAAGGGAGAAGGGCAATATGTACCTGCTGTAATTCCTACCCTCTAAAGTATTCATTGGAGTTCCTGTCATGGGACTCAACTAGACACAGTTGGGTGTGGTGGGACGGAGTGCAGTTGAAGTACTACAGTGTTGTGTGATATGTCAGCAGTCTCTCAGCACTGGACAAGTGTCTCCTTATCAAACTGCTGCTCCATCCAGCACCTCTGTTTCTGTCAATTCTGTGAATAATGAGGACTTCAGAAAGCAAAAAGCATGACTGACATCAGGCTTGCATCTATGTACTCTTCCAATGGTCTGGGAGCACTCTGACGTGACAGAGAGATGCTCCCTATGATGTTTGCTCTGTGCCCAAAAAGAGAGTTTCATGCAGCAAGTTTACCAGTCCACTACTTCTTCCCAATCACTATGTTCCTTGCAGACTAGATGTTCAAGTGCACAGTGCCAACACTTACCTAATGGATTCTGAATTGTCATTTTCGTTTTCAGAAATCATATAATATTATTTATAAGAAGTATTTGCCTTTTGGTTTTGTTTTACCTGTAGGAACAAAACCAGATAGTAAAGCCAGCCATGGCTCCCCTCAGACCACTCCTGAAATGCCTAAAGATGAGCACGTCCGACTAGCTCAGCTGTGCTGGAACTCCTGGCCAAAGAGATCTATTTATTATAGCGTGTGATTGTCAAGTTACTTATTCCAGTGGTTCCACTGCTACAGTGCAGAAAAACTGGGTGGTCCTTGAGGCCATCATGAGTGCTCTGCACCTGGGGCTGCAGAAAGTATTTAGAAGTAAATCTTACACAGGGCTGGCTTGATGGACTGTGACCAGTTGGTCCAAAGTTGTGGGAACCACTGAATGAGCCATAATCCTTAAGGGGCCAGAGTCCGTTCTCATGTATTCAGAAAGAGACTCATAATTATAACAGCTGAAACCAGATCAGGCACCAGAGCTGGACAAGGGACAAAACATTAAGTTGTTTTATTTCATTCTGACCTCTTTTTATGGCAATAACTGCTAAAAGGAAAACAAATGTTCGTAGGGATCTGCTTTGTTCTGCCTTTACATGTGGAGCACACAAGGGGCCTTTTCATGCAGAAAAATGCATAAATCTCTCCCCTAGTTTTACTTATGGGAATGCAGCATTTTCATATTAGAAAATACAGCCAGTAATGAGATGCACAGACATCCGACAAAGAAGAGTAAGGATTTCAGAAAAAATAAAGGAGATATGATTTAGATATTAGCCAAAATGAAGCAGGAAGCTCATGAGCAAATGTGATTACAGGAATTACGCAGAGAAAGCATTTCATGTATGTATACAGGGCCAGATTCTCAGCAGCTATAGCCTATTCACTTTCAGAGAAAAAAACTATAAGAAGTCAGTTCTGTGATTGTCTTGGCACCATTCAATTCCTCCTTTTTTTGTGTGCAGCTTTACTCATCATAAAAATTTTTTATTGTTTTTTAAAAGGGTCAGTTTCAGTTGGATTAGTGAATCATCAGGCACCCTGGGTGATGCAAAAACACTAATGCTGATGCAGAAACGTAGGTGGAGCACCTGGAAACAGTGAGAGAGAAGGTGGAAGCAGACCACTGCTAAGTCAATAATATAAGGGCCTTCCAATATTCAGCAGCTGGATATATAGTGCTTTGAATATAGCAGTTCGAGCAAGAAAACAACCACAGGAAAGGATCAAAACAAATGATCTTAAGGTACAATCAAAGTAGTATGACAATGTCACATCATATCTGTATCATTCCAATTAAGAGAACTAGATGTTTGCTTCCAATCAGACATCACCTATGTCAGACATTGTAGGACATTGTAGCAAATGACAGCAGAGCAAATCTTCATGTGTATGATTTTTATTCCAAATACTTTGAAAGCGGTTTTGTTATAACTGGTCAAAACATAAAATTTACATTAATAGAGTAAACTGTGCTTGTTTCAAAGAGGGATTAGAGTTTTTTCAGAATCAGTTAAAAAATCAGTATGTTAGAAAGAACAATATTTGTAATAAGCTTTCAGTTTGTTAGAACAAACACTATAAAATGTGATTATATAGTAAGAAAGTATATATAATGTGATGTCATGTAAAAAATGGCTTTAAAACCAGCTCATGTTTCACTAAACAATTGCTAGAAATGCTAGTCTTGCTGGAAATTGTTCCAGCTTCACTAATCAATGAGGAAACTAAAAAATGCTAATTTCTGGTAGACTGCACCCACTGTGACTCTTTCAGAGCACTCTCTTGTCCATAGCCTGTAACCTTTAGGTACTTCTTGTAAATCTTTTAGGAAGGAATTATAGTTTTATTTAGTATTTATAGCTGACCTGAATGCTTCAGTCTAGATCCATGATAAAGTTGCTTAAAAACTACTGTGCAACAAAACTGACATCATGACATCTTAGCAGAGGATCTGTAAATAAGCATGTTACAAAATAATCTTGCATCTTTTGTTAACAGGATGTTGTTTCCCCTCACTAAGGCTCGTGCAGCACATAGAGTATAGAAATAAAAGAGAAAAGGATGGCAGATTCATCATGCAGTGAACTGCTTATGAGTGTCAAATTTTCTCATGGACATTTTCATCACAGAAGCAGTTTGAGAAAACTCATCAGGAGCATTTGTGTGTGCCCTTTCTCCAAAGGGCTAAGCCTCTACGTCCTGCCTGTTCCACATCTTTTTACCAGTTGATAGCATGTCTGAGTTGCAATATGTTATATGCTCATATCTAGACAGTTAAGACTCATGAAATAACTACATCAGACAGTTTATGGTATGCCTCTGCCAAAGACCTGAAGTGGTACTTTGATGATTTCCTTTAGGCAGGCTGTAACCCTTGTTTCCTCAAGTAGAACAATCTACTCACTGTGTCTACCCTGTAAACATTTTGACTCGTCCTTCAGTGCTCTAGCTCTCCCATATGCAGTAAAACCTCCCAGACGAAACAGTCTGTGTAAATAGTGCGCGCAGATATCGTTTGGGAAAGACTACAAAGGGAGCTATCCAGATTTCTTTGGAAGGCTCTGATACTAACATGGCAAGGGAGCAGAGCAGAGTACACACCTCCTGGTAGTTAATTTTGTTGTTCTGCGAAAGAGGCCAGAGTATGAAAACATAGATGACATCATTGCCCATGCCACTGTACCTCTAAGTGAGCTGCATAGCTACAGGGGCTACATGTCTGCTTTATGTGTCAGCTGTGGAGCCTCGCAAATATCTTGAAGATCATATTGCTACCACGACATAAATTCCTATCTGTATAGTTGTTCTATGGACAGAGGTGCTTTTAAATTCTTTCTGCCCCCTAGATACGTACCAGAGGGATCTCTTTGGGGAATGCTATCTTTGTTTGTCCAGTGTCTACCACTTAACATTTTCCAAAGGCCTTGGAGGTGACTGGATCAATCTCCCTTGAGTCTGCAGGATAAACCGTGCTGCAAACTGGGCCATGTTTAACTATTCCTTAGGGAAGAACAGGCTGTTACTTTCAAGGGAAAGGACTCAAGTTTTACATGAGTTACTCATCAACCTTACCTGCTCCTGAGAATAAACTGTGTAAATGGGATACTTATCTAATTGAAAGTCCCACCTGGACACCACTCAGAAGGCTGTGTAAAGACACTCAGGGTGGCTGTTGTGTTAAACAAGGAAAGTGAGGAAGAAACTCACGGTCTGGCCTTAATATTTCTGGAAGAGGGCCATATCTGACTGCAAAGAATTGAATAGAAAATCTTGTGGCCTGAGTGAGCCCTAAAATAAAACAATTCCACATGCACAGAGGAGAAAAGCCTTGCTATATAAAGGATTTGCATTCAGATTCAATTACTACTCCAACCAGTATGGGGCATCCCACCTCATAATGGCAGTCCTGAAGATTTAAAATAAGTTTACCATCAAATAATACACCAAAGCTTTCAAGCAAACCTGTATTTGATTCAAATTACTCATGCTGTGGTAGTTTGAACATGTATCCTTCTGTATATGGGCTTGATCAAAACTGGCAGGCAAAACACAAAGAGCAGTGTCAATTAAACTCTATGGGTGAAGAGGAATGTACGAAACATAAACTAGAAGTAGCAGTATTCAGGGATTTTTGCCATCTATTGTTTGATGTGGTGGTTCATGTGTAGTTCAGATGGATGCTTCATTCATGAAGTGATCCTGTAATCAGATTTGCACAGGAAATGCATCATTTTCAGTCCTCATGTGTCTGCTCTCCCTCAGGATAAAGCACTCTGGGAAAGCAAGGTTTAAATAATGATGGGTGTCACTTGCTGAAGCCAAACCTTGCTATTTGTAGCCTTCTCCATCCCTAGGAAAGGAAAATCACTGCAAGTGCCACAGGCAGATATCTCAGTGAGGCAAACACTGTGATTTTAATGCAATCTACAGGAATGTTTTCTCACCATACCCATAGCTCAGTTTGGCTAAAAGCTGTAACTCAGGTTTTTTCTTATAGTTACCTGGTGGGATGGGCGAAAGTTGACATCTGGACACTTTCACATGTGTTTTCAAATCATCTTTGAGCATGTAAGTAGGGAGCTTTTGATATGTTGGGTTTGGAACCAAGTGTGTAGTACTACACTGGTAATAGAGGTAAATCACTGTTCTCCAACAGATATTGTGGGGCTGTGACTCCCTAGGGACACTCATTCGGGCATTTCATGCAATAAAAAATAACAGTCATATGTTTTTCTGAATAGCAGAGTAAGCGCAGCAGAATTTTAAACATGGAAAATGTCTGTGCACAAATACACATTTGTATGTTTTATATATATATATATATATGCATACACATGTCTTCCTACTATGAAAACAACTGACTGCTCTAATAAACTGCTTTCATTCTGAGATCATAATCACTCTTGCATGCATATGTGCACACACACAAAGGGATAGAGACAACTGGATTTCTAAATAGAAACGTACACATTCTGGCTGGTTTTGGCTTTGCTTTTCTCTCCAAGCCTTCCAGGCAAATGGCAGCAAGGTTCTGATTCTTTCCAAGCAATCCTCCTGAGGTTTGTTTGCCTGAGTTCAGGCCTCTCACAGGGAGCATACTAAGCTGAGCTACCTAAAAATCTACCCTGCATCCTTTCTGGCATCCATGCTGGGTATGTGAACAAGATTATGTTACCTTCTTGAGGTAGACTTAAGAGTTATGTCCTGTATTTAAGGCATATCAATAGTGCATGTGAGTTGTGCACACTCCTGCAAGCAAAAAGATTGCATTGTGACATGAAAAGTGATAGGAAGCACCAGCCTCCGGTTTCCTCAGCCCCAGTGAGCAGTTTAACAAGGCTTCATGATGCATGTCTCCTCTGCTGCCATGCCCGTAGGACATGCTGTGTGTCTTTATTCCTTGTGCATATTATATCACCTCATCTGTAATTATAAATATATGTTTAATGTCACTTCAAAGCCTCCCCTTGACAGGTGTGTTCCCTTTTCAGGGATTTTGAATCTCTGACATTCTTTCTTCAGAAACTCTAGAGCAGGGTGTGATAGCCTCCTGCTGACCTGTGTTCAAAGGGACTGTCAGAGAAAGCCCACTGCAATGCAGAGAGAAAATTGACTTTTGTGTCACCCATTGAACATGCATTGGCTTCTAAAACAAGAGGTTGTTTTCTATGCTTGGCTGTTTTCAACCTTGAAGGTATGTAATGATGGGTATGGAGAGTGGATTTGTAAGACATAAAAAGATTAGCAGTAGTTTAGACTTTCCATCAGGTATGTTTGATGAACAAAAAAACCCTTCTCTTGGCTACACTTGCTCATTACATATATTTTATACAGTCCAGCCATGGAAGCTGGAACTTGGCTAACCCATTTATTCCTTTTGTGGCATTTTCCTGCAAACTGGCCACTTTTTTTTTAGAAGTATCCATCTGTCAGTTTATTATACTATTATATTACAGTACCCTCTAGAGGTCCCAAATGGGATCGGGGCTTTGCATGGTATGTGTAGCATGCAGTTGTCATCTGGGAGAAAAAGCATACAACCTGATTAGATAAGAGAAAAAAATAATTACTATCCCTATCTCATAAATTACATAACTGACCCTATTGTATAAATTTTGCATACAGTAAGATGCATACAGTCAGCCAAGGAATACAGACCTGCCAGGTCTGTCATTTTGAATAGTAGTTGTATTTTTAAAGACAACGCACTACCCTACATAGATTCCACCAGGAATCTACTGGATTTCTGGTTGTCTGGCAGCCATCAAGAATTCCCAGACAAAAAGGCTGTTGTGCAGATCAGCACCTCTCAGACACATCCAGTTACTTCCTTTGGACTGTCCAAGAGGTATAGAAATAAGAGACAGAGCTGGGATGTGAACAAGGTCTGCTGAGTGTTAATCACAAGGCTCTCCTGCTGCCTTACTGTTCATTGGTCATAGTCACCTGAAAATGAGAAAAACATTGACAGGCAAACTTTTATCTTCTTTTTAAGGGGTTCATATTTCTGAAGGACTTTTCATCACATAGGATTTATGAAGATATTTCTGAGAGGGTGAGTTTTCAGACCTTTAGCCTCTGACCTAAAGAAAGTCTTTTTATAGACTTCCTATGAAAATCCCACAGTGTAATGCCACTGATGATGGTAGTATTACAAACCTGAATTCATGGCAAATTTGGTCCATGAGTTAGAATTATTATATAGAGCTGGAATCCATAAGCAATTTGAAATATCTTTACTCAGACAGGTTGAGCATTATTCTCCCAGAAGGCAGCAAGGCAGTAGTTGATCCCAATGAATGTAAATAAATACAATAAATTTGTACGAATTAACATATCCAAATCACCTAATTTAGGTACAGCAACACTTAACTACAAGCCCCTTTAGCTCCAGGAAGAAGACTGGGTGCATCTAAATGAGTCAGATAGGCCGAATGTACAGTTATTAAACAGAGGTAGGAGTCTCTGAATGGCAATCCAGAAAGCTGGTGTGTTGTGCGGGAACTGTGAAGAGTCAAATTACAAAACATGCTAGATGCGTGGCAGCAGAATATCTGAAAATTCTTCTGGCTTCAGATGCTTTCATTCACCTGGGAATTAGAATGCTTTGCTAAGATTATGGGTGAAGAGGGATGTCATCACCAAAAAAAAAAAAAAAAGAAATCGTTAAATCCTTACACTGGGGTATGTGCATAGAAAGCAAAACATCCCTAGGATATTACCAAATCGAAGAGTCGTGACTCTACACCCCAGAATCTACCCCTAGTCTATCAGGCATTCATACCAATGCCACATTCCTCCCTCTGGCTTCTGAGAAGTTAGCTTGCTGCATGGCTAGGAATGCAAAGTCACAAGGCCAGAAGGATAGCAAAATCAGGACAGTTCCGCACTAAAGGTAGAATGCTCAGTTGGGAGGGCAGACCTCCAGCCTGCCCTTCAATCCTGCCTGTCCCTTTCTTTCTTGCCCTTTTTTCTGCTCTGTTAGCATATACAGAGCCCGACAGGTGCTTTGATGCACAGCATGCAGGTGCCCTGAGGGTCTGGTGGTGCTTAAAACCAGGCAATCTGGATCTTCTTCTGGGACTTAAGTGCATCCCTGAGCTAGATAGTCAAGGTCAAGTACAAAGAATCTAGATTTACATTTTTTTAAGTAGTCAGAGTGACAGGAGTATTTATACTGCAGTAGGATTTATCTGTCCTGCCTTGGTTTTTCTGAATCTCTTTTCAGCACCATGTGACTTCCCATAGTGGCATCATCTGGTTCCTTCTTTTTGGATTTAGGCTGCCATTGAGTTAAAAAGCTCTACCTATTTCCTAGTCAAACACTTCACTAATTAATGCATGATGCAATACAGGGATCAGCTCTGTATTGCAGAGACATCCTCCCAGCTATAATGAAGACACAGAACTGTTGGCCACATGGTTGAGTACTGAAAGGGACATAGCAAATATTTACTTCAGTCTGTATCTCTGTTCAAGCTTTGACAGTATGGAGGACAAAACATGTCTTGGAGACATTAATTATATGTGAAAATATGGTCTGTATTTTGCCTTTGTGGCAAGAGAAGTCCAAGACTTTGCGGTCTACCATCTTGCCTCTGCATCAGCTGAGACTGCAACAGTTTTTAATTTTCACATTGTGACACTTTGTCTTACCTGGTCTTATCTGAATCTAGCAAGAACTGTGAATGTTCAGCTTTTCTGGTAACAGATGCTTCCATACTCAAATTTCCTGAACTATGTCTTGACCAAGGGAAAGTATTTTCTGGAGTTATTTTTGTAAATGAGGGTGTTTGGTAACCCGGAATCTACTAAATTGTTTACGTTTAATCTCATTTCTATGTATCTACCAATAATGTGTACAAGACCTCTTACGTATTTTTGGTCAGCTGTCATTCATCTGTTAAGCATGCTAAGACAAACTTTGAGCACAAAAAGGAAATCTGTTTCTTCTGCTATTGCACATCAGGGTATTTGGGGCCATCTGCTAAGAGCGACTGTATTGGTATATATTTAAGGAATCCTGTGTGGCTACATGACCACTCTTTCCTCTGGGCTGGAGTAAGCTCAGAGTGCACAGGGTGAGGAAGGCAGGGAATACAGCTCGAGACACGAGAAAGGACAACAAATCCTCCATGTTGGACCCAGCTCTGATCTCATAAGATCTGTGCAAAACTTGTGTGAGCTTTGTTGTTAAAAGGCTGTTTTTCCAAAGAGGGCTGAGGAGAAAGACCGTTGAGGTGAAATCTCATGGGACTCTGACAATTTGAGCTTTAGAAAAGAAACTATGAAACAAAAAAATTAGATGCTATGATTAAACATTTATAGGAAATGAGACTGATCTTGAGCAAAGTAATCCCTTACAGTTCCTATGGCTCAGCACCACAGATATTGTATTTTGATGTATCTATTTTTAATGAATGAAGGGTGGTGCTAGACACTCATGACCTTTGTGATTCTGGACCTAAGGTCCTAAAGACCTCTGAATAGCTGGGTTGCAGGGCAGTCGGCTCTATTCAAATTGCCTGTAAGAACAAATCATGGTAGCTGGCTTTGTGCCATTGTACCTGTCCCAGAGGAGGCTAAATACTGTGTTGTATGACTGACCTACATATCATTATAGAAGAGAAATGTTCCCTGCTGCAGTTTCTGCCAAGTGCTATAGAGCTCTGATTGGACAGATGAATGATGGCAAATGCGCTCCTAATAAAGCCAATGCCATTAAGTTAGAAAATGAGGCTGCTGTCATGTATGAGTGGTGGCAGAAGCATTTCTAGCTTAACAAGGTCTGACAAGACCTCCTCAACATGCTCAAATGAAATCAATGTCAACACCTAATCAGTTAAGCAGGTAATGGATTATTTAAAAAAATTTAAACTGTAGCTGCATTAGCTCATTTAGAAAGAAGGAACACATGACTCCTACAGATAATGTAACATATTTTAACAGTTGTCACATTTACCAGGTTCAAGGAGAAGCTGCTTTATCCTGAAGAGCTGTGTACAGCAGTATGGCGGCAAAATGTAGGGCACGTCATGAATCTATGGACAAAGGAATTTGCAGGCTTTATCAGTCACTGCCTGGGTTTGCATAACAGGTCGGCTCCATGAAATATACATGAACAGCATCTGTTTCTGCTTTTAAGATCACAGCATGCAATGTGAACCACCACCCACTGGATAGAAACTGTGTGATAGGAAGAGAATCCAGCACTTTAATGAGCAACAGATAAAGTATTTGTTGTCATTGCCAGGAAGCTAGGGAAAGAGGTTGAAAGAAGTGTGGACAAATGGCCTGAACTTGAGTGTCCTTAGACTCTCATGAGTTAACTAGAGAAGTTAGAATCATAGCTAACTGGAGAGCACTCCTGTATTTGCATGCTTACTACAATGGTTTAGAATAAATCCTCTGCCTTGGGGTCTAGTCATTGCTCAGCCCACAGAAATGAGGCAGGTACTTGCAAGGCACTGACACGCAAGGGTTCTTACACCTCTCTCTGCAGCACCTGCAATATGTCAGTGTCCAGGACAGGCCAATGGACCGGGTGCCTATTCCTGTGTTCCTAAGAAAAAAGTGGTTTAGAAAACAGCTCTGAAAATCACTACCTGGAGCTTCTGATGCGTCTCACCTGAGAAAATTGGCAGCATTCTGCGCTGAAGTGCATTTGATTCCTGATCCCTACCTCACTCCCTGTCCCAAGGCTGCCCGTCTTTCTGGTCCCCATTGCTGCAGTGCCGGCAACAGGTCTTTTTCCCCAGTGCTCCCCACCTTCTCTATTACAACCATCTCATGTCTCATCTCTGGACAAGAAAACCCACAGCTTTGCTCTCGCTCTGGTTTAAATGAGGAGCAACTCCGAGCTGATTTAGTAGACAACCACAGAACTGGAGGAGGTGAAATGAGAAGAACTGGGGTAGTTTAATCTTTTTTCTTTATTTTTATCTTTTTTTAGTTTCTCGCTGCTGCTACTGAGACCCACTGGATGCACGTTGTGCGTGTGCAATGTGCAAGCCTGAGGCTGTCACAGGAGAGCTCCGCTGCAGTTGTTAATCTGATGTGTCTAAGTCGTACAGAGATCAAGTGTTTGGAACATTAGACCTTCACTACGTTTTAATGGATCTTCAGGTGTCATAAAGTATCACTGTGTCATAAAAGTCGGGGGTTTATTAATAGGCCGGGAGGATGGGAATCGCGAAGCTTTTCTTCTCTAAACCTCCACTAATAACCAGTTCCCAGCCGCCTGCCTCTAAAAGCGAGAAACTCTCATTTGGCTTACTAGTGCCTCTAACAGCGCTTTGTAAATCAGCCCGAATCACGTCTCCTCCTCCCGCGGTGCCCGAGGCAGCGCCGATGTCCCGGGGCCGGGCTGTGCCCGCCGTGCCCGGCGGGAGCGCGAGGCTGCTGCCTCACCGCCGGCCGGCAGGTGGCGCCACGGGCTCAGCCTGGGCCGGCGGCCGCGCCCCCGCCCGCCGGCACCGCCCGGGGAGGGGCGGCCTGAGGGGAGCGCGGCGGGAGCGGCCGCCGGGATGGATGGCGGGGGCCGAGCGGGTCGGGACGCCTCGGGTGTCGCCGTGACGACAGCAGGCTGGAGGAGAGGGACGAAATCTAGCGTTAGGTGGCACAGGCGCCCCTGACAGCGTGGTGCGGAAGTCAGACCGGCCGCACAAGTGGCAATCAGAAGAGGCACGTTGGGGGGGATGTTGGCCAGTCTGACCTGTAACCGCGGCAAGTGGACTGTTATGTTTTATGGAAGCTGAAGAAATTAAATGTTTTTTGGGCAGATGATAGAAAGCGAAGGAAGTGTCACCAATTAGGCGCTAGAGGAGAAGAGATTAATTCTCAGCACAAGTGAAGATCATTTTGTTGTAATATGAAGTTCAGAATTGGTGTCCCTGTGACATGCAGGTTGAACCAAATGAAAGATTTGGTTTACTTTACTTTTGATGCCTAGATTTCATAGCCCTAGAGGTCCATCCAAATCCTCTGCAGGTACCCTATGTATCGTCAATACTTCTCCCTTCTTTCTAACCTGAGATTCCCTGTTACCTCCGATGGAGTAGGTCTTCAAAGTGAGGTACTCAGAGCTCACCCATTATTTTGTCAGCTGTCCAATCTACCATGCTGACCACCTAGATGATGCTGCCTGTATTTTTGAAGCTAGTGATTGCAGGTAGAAGAGGTGAGCTCCACTCTGTCTACTGTCTTTGCCTACTTTATGTCATGTGGCTAAATGGGGAACACTCCACTCATTACCAATCCAGATGCTGTCCTATTCCAGAAATTTTTGAGCTCCCCTTCTTTTCAAGGAGGTTGTCTCCTTCTCTTTTGTGGGATGGTGACTGGGCGCTTCTTGCAGCCTACTCTAAATGGCATGTTAAGAGCCACTTCATTTTGAAATCAGTACATTAAGAGACAAACCGCCAATGTTGACAGGAGCAGGGTGAGATACTCACAAAACAAAACAATTTCATACAGATCTCATCAAGAATTAACTTCCCTTCTTTCACCAGGAGGTTGGCCTTTCTTAATTAGATAATTCTGAATTTTCAGATGGAAAAGTATTTTTATCATGAATTTCTCTTAGTTTTGGCCAGAACAGGAGTTTTCCACTTCTAGGATGCCTTTCTGATTGTATACAACCTGCCATGGATGTGTATCCAAACCAAACCCTGTCCTAGAAGCCCCAAAAGTCCCTAATATGACATTAGTCGCATGAGTGGAAAATGCTGAAATCCTCTAAGAAGAACAATGACCAGGAGTGATCTGTGGCAAGACAATTGATCAATTGATCCAGCAGCCAAGGCTGCTCCTTGCTTGAGTTCAACCTGTTTCAGTAAAAAAAAAAAAAAAAAAAAAGAGAGAGAAAACAATTGGCTGGAGTGCACCAAATGAATTATTCCACATGACAGAATGTTCCCCCAGTGCCTTCCATCCTGGACATTCCTCATACCCAGGGCTAAAAATTAGTCTTTATTTTATACCGTATGTGCAATAAACTCATCACTTCAGGGAAACATTGGACTAATTTTACATGTGCAAACTGATCAGGACTGTCAAGAAAGAATCCTGATGAGGTAAACTAATCATTCATTTTCCTATGTAATCACAAAACTGGATGTTGAAAGAAGTACATTAACTGTATATGCATTTTATTAGATTGTTTCATAATGAAATCTTACCTGGAAATTAATTTTAGATTCCTAAGAGCATGCACGAAGTTGGAAAGGTGCCTGAATAGCTCTGAAAAAAAGCATCAAGGTTAATGGTAGTATATCAAATCAAGAAAGAAATATTTAGTGAGAGCAGTATTTGACACCATCTTTGACATCTTCATTAACAGTCAGAGGAAATACAATACATATCAGTGACACTTTCAAGTCACACTGGGTTAAGAAATGTTGCTGAATTGAGAATGAAGCAAAGAAATCCTGAGACATTAAAATATGGGTAGAAAATATGTTTGAGAATATGAATATTTGTTCAAATATGATTTTTTGAGAAACAAATAGAACATAAAGGTGTCTTAAAAAAGTAATTAATATTAATGGATAGTAAAAATCAGGCAAGTTAGTGAATGTCAGGGTGGATATGCCCCTTCACCACAATACTGTGTCAGTTGAAGATAGGATAACTGATCAACGTGTTTGTTTATGTCATAGGGTTGCAACAGCTCTCGTGTGATCCCACTCCATTGCTATGTTATGTTAAACTCAGGACAATATTGTTTGAACAGTAGGGACAAACTGGTGAAACTTTGGAAGGATCAACAGAAGCAATCTGAGATTTAACAGAAAAGAGATAGGTGTGTATATATAAAACACTGCATAAAATGTAGGATATATTTAAGGGGATTTATCCTTAGGCTGTGACAAATCAGGATGTGTGTCTTTTCCCTAGTAAAGGCAGAGAACTGTAAAATATCATCCTGTATGCATAGACAGACACCTAGACAGTTCTCTAGAAGTGCCAATAAGACTCACAGTCCGTGCACTGGACACTATTCGTTCTAAGGCTCATTATGGATGCTTCCTGTTTAATTTTGGAGGTGGATTGTTCTTTCACCGATGACACTGAAAGGTAAAGTGTAAGCTTACAACTTTAATCCGTGAATTCCATGCAATAAAATGAGAGTGGCAAAACAGTATTTCCTCTAAAGCCCATATTTCTGTCCAGTAGGAAGAAGTCTTATAAGTAGATAAAAGGAAATTAACACCTTTTAGAGACCAGGTACATTACCTGGAAGATTTTGTCAGCACAGAACCAGTAATTGACTTACTGACAATATTTTACCAGTGAAACTCTGCCACAATCACCATTTCCTTGGTGATGTGATTGGGAATTCTGGGAGAACAGGCTCTGATGAAATGCTTACTGTACACTACATTATGTCCTATCAGATCACAAAACCTGCACTATTACTGTACTGTGATAGAGAACGCTGATGGCAGTGAAAGGTAAAATACAGGTTTATGGCTTTGCAGTGTGAGAAAACAAAGCTATATAATCAATAGCAGCATTCTTCAGAGGTCACAGCAATGCCAGTCTCAATGGAGGAAGCTACACATCACAGGTAAAGGAGGCTAGACTTTGTGCAGGACAAATGTGTCAATGACAGTTCCACCTGCGCTTCTCAGATGCTCAGGAAATTTATAAGGCTCTTTTGGTTGAGAGTTTTGATCTACAAATGAGTCTTAAAAGGTGTTTAACATTGGGCTGTCAGTAGTTTGGGTTTCCAGGCTTGTTAGCCAGTTTCCTGTCCCAGATTGCTCATCTGTAGGATGCTCATGCTGCTTTTGCTTACAGGTGCTTGTAGATGTACCAGTATCCTGAAGCACACGGGTCACGCTGGATGTTTCTCATGCTGATGTTCACTCTGTAATGGACAGTCAAATTAGCCCACTCATCTGTTTTGAGGAGTTTGGTGTGGATTCCAAGTAACACATTGTCCTTTTTTTTTTTTTTAAGCATTGTCATCTAGATCCCTGGATCTGATTAAAAAAAAATCCAAATGACAAGTCCAACATTTCAGCACAACCACAGATGAAAAGCAGCATTGCCCTCCACCCCCTATTTAAATTGGATGGATCTTATTTTTTTGTAAATTACAGAAGAAAATCAGTGAAATATCAGTGTCACTGGTCTGCTTGTATGCAAAGCAGTGATTTTATTTCTGGTTTCATGTAACCAGAGACTAGATACAGTTGCCACAAAGTTAAAAGGCAAGATTAATTACTATTATGCCATAAATAAATGCCAGGTTTTATCAGCTCCATCTGGCTTCTGTCCTCACTGCGTCCCCTCCAGCTTTCCCCAGCCAGTGCTGCTGCACTAGCTGGACATGGCAATGCTGGTGGTTTACACTTGAGTGGGAAATACTGGGACCAGCAACCACAGGTTTCCAAATCTGTATTTGGGAAATACACACAAATGTACTAAATTTTCTGACCTACCCAGCTTTATTCACTCCTTGGACAGCAGGGATTTCCAAGAAATGAGAAAACATTAATTATGCCAGTATGTCCTCTTGACACACATGACACAAACAGATTTTGCAGATGAAATGTCAATGAGTGCTGGTGGCAGCAGTGGGTCCATGGGCTGGCTCTGGGTGGATAAAACCCAGCCAACCATTTTTACCTCCATGTTGCCTCACCTCAGCTCCTCACTGGGCTCTGCCTGCACATTCAGTCTGCTCCGCTGATTGCTGGGTCACTAACTGTGCTGCAGCGCTGACTCACTGACACCGTTTCATTTCTGCATGACATAACAGAACAGGCCTTGGAGATTCCTTTATAATGCCACAGATAGACATAAACAGATGTAATCAAACACAGATGTGATCTGAAGATTCCCAGGAAGGCTCTGGGGTCCAGCCAAACTACATGTAGCGCAGACTGACAGCAAACTGGAAATGCAGCAAGGGGCTCACCTTTCCCTCCTGCTGATGCTGGCTGAGAAGGGAGAGATAGGTGGGGCAGATACAAACATGCACCAGCTGCTGGGGGGCACCCAGGGGTGGCCAAGGTGCAGGACAGGCCTTGTCATTCTCCATGCCCCTGCCTGGTGCTAGGTGCAAGGCTGCAGGCATTGTTGTCCTTGGAGGATCTTGTAGTAGATGATTCAGTCAGAGTCAGCTGTTTTTATTACCAGAATCTACCCAAACAGCCTGCTCTTCCAAAGAGACCGTGTCCAAAGAGACCCTGGCCCTTTCCTTTTAGTGGGTGGTGAGCAGCAAGGGGTGAGTGAGTTTTCTGTAACTAGTGGAGGGCATTAAACCCATTCCTACTCATATAAAAATACTTATCTTGAAGCGCATTCATTGAAGAGAGGTCAAGGAGATTGCAGAATGAGGAAGGGGGAGTTAGTGCCAGAAATGAAGAATGGGGAGAGTGGGTCTTTCCTTTCATGTCATACCTGTGTCTGGTGCTGCTGTTTGGGTTCTATTGATTCCCTGCATTTCCTTCTCCAGAATTGCCTGGTCCTCTTTTCACAAAAAAAGATACGTTTGCTGGAGAATTATAGAGGAGACTGGTCAGAAGGTGAACAGTGACAAAAATAATGGTTTTGTGTAAGATAGTGCCACCTAGAGCAAGTCCCAAACTGGAGGTGAGTACTTAGTAGGGGCAGGGAACAGTTGGACCCATTTCAAGGAAATTTTTATGAAAGAATTTCTTCATTTAGGATCCTAGAATATAGGGTGGAAAAAATCCTTGAGACCAGTTATCTAAGCAAATGCAATGTGCATTTCTATGAGAGAGAATTAATCACTTCTTAAATTGACTCATGCAATGGGCTTGATCCAAAGTCCATGGAAAAACTCTGACTGACTTCACAGCTCCTTGGGGTGTAGGTGGGAACTCTGCCACTGTCTTCAAAAAGAACAGGGCCAGGCTTTAGCTCTTGGCTGAAAAACAAATCAAGGAAAAGACAGAAATCCTTTTCAAAAGCTTTAGAAAGAATTTATTATTTGAATTTCTGTAGCCATACTGTTATTAATAATATTAAACACCCATGAATTTATGTTTTAAAGTGTATTGTACCTAAATAGAAATTGTATATGTATCTACTTACATGTTTGTTGTACATAAACCACTTAATAGGAAATGTAATAATAAAGATTGCATAGATTGAAAGTAGCATATTAAACAGCATCTTTGAGACTTTCAGAATTAAGATCAGTTGTTTTCTGGTTAGTGCAGATGACCACTTCTCAGAATAGCTGTTTTATTTTGCTTTTCTCTACAGAAGTGAGCTGGGTGTCAGTAACTATGATTTTAACAAACCAGGCAGGTGGAGATTTTTTCAGAAGCTTATACTAATAAATTGGAAGACAATATGGAAAGTATTATTAGAAAACATAAAATATCCATTTGTCAAAGTCCTTGTTGCCCACAGAAAAAAAAAATAGTGTTTTAACAACATTTCTGTGTAAAAACCTCTTAAGACATTGAAATGGTTGAAAAGTTTTGGAGAAGTCTTTTGAAACGGAGTAGTCGATTAAATTTTGATTTAGATTAATATACAGTGTATACATAGAGTAGTATTTTTAGAAAGAGGCTGAGATTGTGTTCACAACTATGTGAACAAAGAAAAGAATAAATTGAGATTCGCAACACTTTCTGACACTCTTTTCTATATCCCGTTTCTTTAACTTCTTTTAGATTTTCCATCTCTATAAATAGGTGACACCAAACTAAACTGGTTTTGGCCTGAGCTGCCCTTGCCACCAAAACTGTCCTCGGGAAGTACTGACTCTCACCGGCTCCACATTCATTTAGGGTTGACTTGAGCATGTGTTTTGCGTTGAAGAATGCCCTGTAAATATAAACAACTATTACGACTCGAGTACATTTAATGACAAAAATGTGCTAATGCCGTGCTGACGACGTTCGCCCTTGAATTACATTCCTTATAAGGGCGATGCTGCTCGACCCGGCCGGGTGGGCTGCGGGGCGGCCGAGCCGAGAGGCGTCCCCTCTTACACCATCCCAGCCACCCTCTCATCCTTGTCTCCAGTAAAATAACCTAAAGTAAAAGTGCGTACCCCCACCCCACGAGATGTACCTGTCACAGCCTGCTGCAGGGAAGCTCACCCACCGGCCTCACGGTCGGTAACACGAAACACCGGGAAACGTGAAAGCAAACCCACATCTCCCTCTAAAACTCTTGCTTCCTCCGAGCTACGAAAAGGATGGGGTTTTTTAGACAATAAGTAAATAAATAAATAAATAAATACAATAATAATAATAATAATAATAATAATAATAATAATAATAATAATAATAATAATAATAATAATAAAGAAACGCCCAGCCCCACGCTGCGCGGGACCAACAAGGACAGCTCCGCCGGGACCCCAGCACTCGCCAGGCAGCGATGGGAGACGGGAACACGCGGGAGTAGCTCCCACGGGTGTGCGAGGAGCGCACACGCGTGTGCTGAAGACTCGTCTCTTTTTTCCCCTCGCCCAGCTCGCAGAGCAGATCGAGGTGCGAGGTTGTGCTCCCTGGAGGTTTTTTGTGCCAGCGGCCGTGGCCCCGCTTGGCCGCTCGCCCCCGCCCCGAGGCCCCAGTGGGGGCTCTGAAGGGCTGGTGGGGGCCCTCTCACCCAGCTCTCGGGGCCGCTGTAAGGGAGGCACCTGCCCCTCCGAGGAACTGCTTTTAATTAGGCGCGGTAATGACCTTCTTCTCGGCCGAGGGAGGCGAGTCAAGTGCTTTTGCACTCCCGCCTGTGATCCTGCCTTCGTTGGTGGCTTTGCCGGAGATGCTGGACCCCTGTTAAAGCTGCGGCAACAGGAGGGTTAAAAAAGCCCCAGCAGCCCTGGCCGCCGGAGGGGCCTCCTCCGCGTCCCCGTGGGTCCCACAGGCAGCGGGCTGCGGCAGCGCGGGGTGAAGGGCGGCCCCAGCGCCCCACGTCTTCCCCCATCACCCCGGGACGGCTTCTGTCTCTCGCACGTCCCAAAATCACAGAGAGAGGCAACGGTTTTGTTCTCCTGTTTTCTCATTTCGAGGGAAAATGCCAGTTTCCCCGGCGTTAACAGTTCCTTCCCCCGCCTCTGCGCCTTCCCTGCTGGAAAAAGAAAAATCCCAGAGAGGCCCCTGGCAGATGGGTGGGTTACGGCACGGCCGTCACCGTGGCTCTGGGCTGACGACGTCCCCGCGGGTGGAGCCCCCCGGTGCCTCTGTCGATGACCCCCGCCCTCAGACCCGCCTCTGGCCCAGGCACGTCGGCGTTTGCCCGGCCACAGAGCGCGGAGATAGAGCTTGTCTCTGCTGCTTGCATAGCAGACAAGCCGTTTCAGAAGGTGCCCAGGGCTTCAGGAGTGAGGGAGGAACCTGCACTAAGGCGGGTTAAGCGGGGGCACAGCAGCTGCCGGGACCTGCTCCCGTCAACATCAAAATGGCACGAGGGGCTTTGTTGGCTCGATTGGCCCCTCTGAGCCGGCATCTTTCGAGAACTGCAAAGAAAATACTGTCTTGCAGTCACTGTAATCCACGGTTTTCATTTACTATTATTCAATCAGGATTTATCTCTGTTTTTTTAGGAGGCTACTTTTCCAGGACTGTTACTCGATACTGATCCATTAAATCATTCCAGCTGAGAGATTAAATGTATGATTTGCAACCAGCTGGATTTCTTAAATGGTGTCTTCGCCTCCCTTTAGAATATGAGCAGACTCGACGAGGAAACACTTTGCTTTGGCATGGAAACTCGCACATTTGCCCGAAAATTACCGCACGGAGTACATTCAATGCCAACAGTATTCTCTTCCTTTCTCTTCACCGGATTAGATTTCCCTCAGCCATAAAATGCCTCCAAAAGGGAGATACCATCGAAATGGCAACGCATGCCAAGCGAGAGGGTAGGCAGCAGGCTTAAGCCTTCCCTCGTACTAACACCGCAGCCGCTCTCTGCGTCTCTCAAGGCTGCCCCTGCTCCAGTGAACCCATATAAGCAGTCCCGACCCCGGGGAGGGGGAGCCGGGGCGCTCCTGGGCACTTATTGGGGGCTGGAATACCCCCGGAACACAACCCTCGGGGCCGGTCACGGGGGCATTCCGTGGTCTCGAAGTGTGACAGGGGTGAAAGGCAGGCTGGGGAGCTTGCGCCCCCGGACACAGCTCCCCGTTGTACCCCAGCGGGGCAATGCAGAGGAGGGGACTGGTCTCCGCGGCCCCTTCACAGCCGGCACTATTCGAGGTAATAAACATATACTATTTAGAGTAATTATGGGAGAGCGACTGGCCGCTCTCCATCTCCGGAGGTCCCTGGCGGGGACGGCATCTCGGGGACCGGCAGGAATAGCCATCAGATCTAAAAGTAATACCGTATAGGTGGGAAGCATCGTCGCTTTGGCTGTGCGGGCCTCGCCAAAGAAAAAAAAAAAAAAAGACAAAAATACTTCGTTAAGCTAAAAGGGATCTGAGACTTTTCTCCGACCGAAACCTCCGAAAAACCACCGCATCGAGGGGATTTGCCGCACCTCTGAGACAGAAAGCCTGTTCTGGGCACACTCGGGGAGATAGAGCCCAGATCCGCACACAGCCGCAGCAGCAGAGCCTGGTGTCAGTCAGCGTCGCCTCTTCCCTCTGACCGCCTTGGTTTCTGCTAAAAGCGCCAGTGAGGTGGGATAGTACACCTCTGGCCCTCCTAATTTGCGAAAGCAGCGAGGTGAGCTGCTCAAGGACGAAGCCCAATCCTACACCACTCTCTCCACAGCCACCCGTAGGGCGCCCGGCTCCGCGCCCCACGCAGCACTGCCAACGCCTGGTTTCGTTTGGTTCCGGAAGGTTTCCAAACCATCCTGATTTACCAGTTGTTGATGTTTTTGTTGGGTATGCGGGTATTCTCTTAAAGAACGATTCCTAAGCTGCTCCTGATTTTTCTATATCCATTCCCTCTCCCAGCTCCAGCCGTGACCTCTCTCGCTGCGCGGTGCATTGAGCTGCGGATCCTCTCCCCGAGCAGCTCCCGAGCTCATGGGTAACCGAATATCTCAGGGTACCGAAAGAAACACACCCGCCCCTCGCCCCACAGCAGCCTGGGAGCCCCGACCCCCGGCTCCAGCAGCCCCTGTGCCCAGGGGAGGCCGTGCGTTTGCTCCACTCCCCTGGCTTTGGTGGCGGGCGGCGAATCGGAGCGGGCCGGGAGGAGAGCGCTGCAGGGCACAAATCCCCCACCTGCCGTGAGTGCCCCGACGGTGGGAAACAACCGATTCCCTACGACGGGGCGGCTCTGACTGCCGCGGCACAGACAGTCCCCGACGGCCGCTTGATTCCACGGCGCCGAGGTAAATGGACGAGGGGTACCGGATCGGCCCTGCTCGGGACTGGCCTTCCCCGGGGATATCACTAGCTCAGTCTTAATGCTTTCCCCCATCACGCAGCTCTCCGGCGACAACAGGGGGACAACACTTTCTTCCAGTTAAGCGCATCCCACCGAACCAGCGGTGTTCAGTCACCTGCCACCCTCGCGGCAGCACCACCAGCTGTGCAGGGAGAGACGTCTCACCGACGGGGGACGGACTGGCCGTTCACCCTCACCGCCTCCTTGCGAAGGACTGCGTGTCCCCTCACGACGTGGATCCACCCGCTGCCGGGATGACCACTTCGCCTCGGGCACCTGCCGCAGGGGTTTCCGAAGCACCGGGCAAAAGCCGGCCCCGCAACGGGGACAGCAGAAGCCCACCTTTCGGAGGAGGTGGAAGGAAAAGGAAAGAAAACGGGGAGCCGGACCAGATGTCCCCTCGGAGCCTGCCCGTGCTGTGTTTGGCTCTGTGGACAGGGTGATCGGGGTGTGGGGGGGGACTACCGATGAAACCTTTGTTTCTAAGTGCTGTCTAATCAAGTTCTCTGCTCTCTCCCCAGACCTTCAGTACAACTGCATCTAAACCTGTGCTTTGGAACGGTGCGGTTGGAAGTACCTCTGCCCAGACCCAAACTCCGGCACGTCTAGAAATCGCTCTTCCAATACGATTCACTGGACTTTGTCCAACATTTATTAGCAAACTGTAGGCTTTATAAAGTCCCACTTTCTACCTCTTCACATATCCCGCTTTTTTTTTTCCTTCCTGTTGCCAGCCAGTCTTGCCTGGGTTGACATCCAGACGAGCTCCTGGCAGTCAGTTTTCAGACTCAGAAGTCCGTCTCTTAACTAACACGGGTTAGTTTTAACTGCTGCCTTGGTTTTCACGCTGCAGCTTATTTTTGGAGAGCAGGGTAGCGCAAATGAATATTCCTGATGAAGGTAGCTTTCACCGGATTCTTTACAAAATCTATTCCCCCTTCCTCCCTCTCACCCCCTGGGTACACAGGCACCATACCGAGGTTTGCATTTTTCATGGCGGGACAGACAAGTCTGTAAAAGGCATGTTTGTTTTTCCTGGCTGTTTCAAATATGTATTTCCTGGAGGACTTCGCATCTGATGGGGTCATCAGAAGCACATGTGCGATTTTCATCTTTCCAAGTGATTTCTCCTCTTCTACCCTCCTTTCCTTACCAGCAACGTTTGCTGATATAACATTTTATCTGTTCGTCCACCTTAGCTCCCACTAAAAAAAGCCTGTCCGTCCCAAACACTCGGTGAAGTCCCAATTTGCTTCTGTGTGTCTGATTGGGATTTTTGGTTTTGTTTGGGGGGGTTATTTTTTTAAGAAATAGTTTTTTTCTTTTTCCTCCTCTTGTTGTTGTCGTTGTTGTTGTTTGGTTTTTTGTTTTATTTGTTTCCTACAGTATGCAGCTTGGGCTGGAGGTGCTCTACCGGCCAGCAAGCCCGACCGCCCACTCGGCAGCCACTGCTTTTTGGTACCTCGGGGTGCGAAGCTGGATGGGCTCTGCAGTGCACTGGGACTCCGGATGAAGACGGATTTGATATTTAAAGCTGGAGATTGAGCGTTTTGCTCAAACCCGACCAAAACTCCCCAATCGCTAATAAACAACCCCCGCCTCCCGTTTATTTTAATGATCAGGAGATGAACCTTCTTCCCAAGCAGGAAGCCACCTCCCCAATACATAGAGTGGAAGCTTTGAGCGCTGCTACTCGCAGCAAAATGGTAAGAAACTGATCCCGCATCCCAGCTCCGAGGTTTATGGATTTTTTCCAAATCCCAGAGCTACTCTCCTTCAGACAAAACCCTCACCTTTTCCTTGTGTACTGAAGCACTGAAAGTTCCCTTCAGTATATTTTCCTTGGCTGCCTGAGCCGCAGCATTTTGATTCACTAAGCAGAGGAAGTTAAAGAACTCTGCAGTAAGGGCCAGTGCCCAGTGTTTTCATCACCACTCCCCTACATTATTTGTCATGCTCAAGTGAGGGTTTGTTCAAGCCAAAAGCCTGCGCATACCGGGCTGCATTTGTTTCTTCTAAAGAAGGCAAGAGATTTTGTTTCCGGGTCTGGTAACAGGAGCCCCTGTGCCTTACACAAACATAACTGGGCAGGCAGGGGCACTCCCAAGGCTTTTTGTTCCGGGGCTGCAGTAGCCCCCCTCAAACACAAACTGAGGCTTTGGTTAGGCCTAAATGGCTGCACTAGGTCCCAGGAGAAGAGGCAAAGTAGCTTTGTCCGGAGTAGCCCACAAGAAATATACCAAGCGGGTGACTTCTCTCATGTCGAGTGTTTGCAAAATGGCTTATACTATCCAAAGGAAAAAGCAGCCACACAGCCTTGTAAATGAGATGTGACTGTGTTTCTTAGAGGAAGTCCTGTTTACCCCCGAGAGCCTGCAAGGGCTAGTGGATGTAAGGCGTTTAACCAGCAAGCTCTGGCATACGCTCCCCTACTCATAGGAAAGGCTCTTACTCCGGTAGAAGTTCTTCCTGTCCCCAGAAAAGCATAGGAAACGGCCATATCTCCAGGAGCCTGTCGGGATGCTCTCCCATCAATATTTCCCCGCCAGGGTGATGAGTTGAGCCTTGTTAGGAGAGACAAGGCTTTTCTGTCTCAAGCGAGCTATTTCTCTTATGACTCTCTTCAGCGAAGCACCAGGTCTGTGAACACTCATATAGTAAAATACAGCAGAAAAAAATTTGCCCTAGTACGTGAATGTTCAGCTCTCTGCTACCTAAAGGAATTACTCCAGTTACAGGTCTGGGGGCCGTAAATGCTGAATACATTACGTAATTTGGTAAGATTTTAGTTTGAGGTCAAATACTGCTTATATATATACACACACACACACATATGTATACGTTCATGTGTATGTATATGCAGGGTGCGTGTGCGTACACGAGAGAGCGCGGTTCTTCCCTGGTTAGTCCTGCCGTGCGGTTTGCCCGCTGCATCCTGGCCTCAGACCGAGAATAGTCAAGGGGGTTTTCATAGATAAAGCCTGCCAGGACCGAACCACCTTTTTATTCATGCCCCAAAAACCTTGCGGCTACCCCAGAAACAACCAACCCTGAGATGAGATATACCCCGTGTAACCTAATGCTAGCGAATCATAACTAATCTGTTTAAAACCAAGGATTAGTCACGTCAGTTTCGGCGTATTCCTCTATCGGGAACTTTTTTTGTGCGTGGAAAATCGGAGGGATTTGGGGTAATTTACCAAACATCAGTACTAAGGCAAGTACGGTCCGATACAATGAGTTTGAACATGTACGGGTTTTCAGGTTGCATTACACACGTCCCATCATTGAGGCTTTGAGCTGTATGCCCCCTTTATGCCAGATTGACCTGCAGATTTTTTACTTACTGTGTGATTTCTGCTTTTAGCCTTCTTTAGTTGGCTTCAGCTACTTGCTCTCTCCTGATTTCTCCATATATGAGATCCGCACTGAAATTTACATGAGTTTTCACAGATCTCACTCTTTCCAAGGGTCTTTCTCACCATGTCAGCCCTTCATTTACTTTCCCCGATCGAATTATGCCTCCTCTGTGGAATATGACCGTTTATTAACCACGTAACCCCCCTGTTTTCATACTACCTCTTTAAATATTCCCCATCTTGGCTTTACTCTTTCTCATTTTTTCTTTCTCTAGAGGGCAAAGCCCTAAGGCTTTATTTAGGTTTTGAGGTCATGTTTTATTAACCTAGACGTTCTGTTACCCTTCCAAAACTCATTTCTACCTATAAAAATACAGAATAATTAACTAGCCAATTAATTCATTCTTTGCAATATTGCACATCTGCATGTGTTATTTTACAGAGAGCAGGAATCTTCTGTACTCCAGGAAGCAGTGGTTCCTCTATTTGCAAATTGTTTATTTTCAAAGAATTAAAATTCATAGCTAAAATTATTAGATGCTTCTCAACGGAAATAACAGGATCTGCTATTTAGACCCTAATGCACGCAGGGCCCCAATGGTACGCTCCTACAGCACAGACAACAGCCACATCATCTTCGCCGCTGAAAAAATGACCCCAAAGAGCAGAAACAGAGGACACATAAACCTGAATATACCACATTGCCTCTGATATAAGACTGTACCCCGCTGCACCCCAGCATAACGAGAACACCGGATTTATAGCCGCGAGTGAGGGCAAACTTTTTTCCGGAGGCCGAACCTCCCCCTTACTGACATCCATACATTCCCTTCTACAGGCTTTTAACGGGACCTCAGAGAAACGTACTTTTAGCGGACACCCACAAACTCACAGAGGCGCTAATCCAGCCTCAGATTATATCAAATTAGGACATTGCCCGCACAATACTCCCACTGACTGAAATTTCAGCCAGAGTCTGAAACCTGGACACAATCTTTGCTGAACTACACGTATTTCTATCCCGCTTGAAGCCATATCGTTTTCTCTGTTTATTTTTTACAAGAAAATCATTTTAAAGAAGAAAAAAAAAGGAAAGTATAAAACTCTTTGCAAGCTCTGAGGAACGTTTTAAGCAGATGACATAAGACATTCGGCTTCTAGCAAAGAGGTGGCAGCGAGGGTGCAAGATGCATTGAAATCACTCTGAATTCTTATCTTTTAATGGGGCAAACTGGTCTGTCTCTTTTGCCATCCGGTGCTTACAAAAAAGAAAATTAAAAATAAAGAAAAAGGAGAGGAATAGAGCAATCCCTTTCCCAGCATCACTCCCGCAGACGCTGGAAAGACGTTTGCAGCCCAGCCCTGCTGAACTGCGGAGCAGGGTCTGGCCACACATGGTTTGCCCACCTGCTCTTGAAACGAGGTGGGGAGAGGGTGGCGGGGGGGGGTCGGCTTTCTGCCGGAGCCAGCAGACACCGAGCGGAAAAGCCCGCAGCCTGCACGGCCGTGCCCTCGGTGGAGCAGGTGGCTGACCTCTACTTTTCCCTCAGGGCCCGCACCGCTTGTCCTTCTCCGACTCCTTAGCTCCCCGCTCCTGCAGGGCGACTTCAACTCCCCCCGGTGCACACCGCTTCCCCGGAGCAACGCGCCCGGGCGTTGCTCCGCGGGTTACCCCAAACGGGGTACGTTGCGGGGTCTGAACACCCGACGCCACCTTCCCCGGCCTCCCCCACCAGAACGCCCACTCTGTTCCGCTCAGGATTGAGCCCGAAAACACCCCGCGGGCGAGTGAAGCAACCGTATGCCGAGTTAGATTTCTAATTTTTATTATAAAATAAAAGCAGAAATATTTTCCAAAGAATGTATTCACATAATATAAACAAGAAACAAAACTAAGGTGAGTGACTTGTGGTTGATACTGTCTTTTAGGTCTAAAATTGAGCAGCAATTCCTCTTTTCTTTTTAAAGCCAGCTCCTGCCCACGTTGCACACAGAGGGGGGAATTGTGTCTCTGCTTTCCTCCGGGCCAGAGCCGGGCCACCGTTTCCTTTTCCACACAGCAAATGGCTAAAGCACCACATGGATAAGGCCAAAGAAGCTGTCTCTCTGCATAGCATCAGCTACAAGAAGGTTACAGAGTCTGCCTAGAGCGCGTGTTGCTGCTATAACTTGTCTACAACTTTTGTATTCTTAGTTGAAATTGTACATCATACACCTGCCACGGATACATAGCTACAATAGAATAACGGGAGAGATGTGTAACTTCCAAATAGGCATGGCAACAGCAGCCTTGCGTTCCACTTTCCTCCCCACACCCCGAAAAAAAATATTACAATGTGCCTCTTCCCACACAGACCGGCCCGATCGAGTGACACCACTGAGAGATTCGTGAAATTAAGGCTGGAAAGAGCTGTTAAACCGATCCCCCTTACAGCCTGCCGTGAAAATCACTGCTCCTGTCCAATAGTCATTACACGCCTGAGCCCCCCTGTAAACAACTCTTAAGGCTTTTCACAACATCACTGCCCACAGTTGAGTCTGCTACCTTGCAAACCTGCAGCCAGCCTTCTGCCAAAGGGCACAACACATACACTAAGGTATTTGTCATCTCTTTCAAAGTCTCTGGTAAGATTAAGGGGGGAGGAAAAAAAAGGAAAGAAAAAAAAATAGAGTAAAGGAGGGCTGGTGCCAAGGAGGGAGCGTGTACACTGTTTTAAGAGCCCAGATCTACCAGGTTAGATGACATGGGGTTGAGGATGGAGTCCTGCAAGCTGTGGTGGTGCATGGGGTCGGCGCTGGGCACGGGGATGGCGCTGGGGCCCTGGGGGTGGCCCAGGCCGTGCAGGGGTTGCAGCCCGGGATTGGAGCTAAGCAGCAACGCGGGGCTGGAGGAAGTGTGATCCGGGGTCCCTGACGGCGTCTTCTCGTCCTCTGAGCTCCCCAAAACTGTCTTATTCCCGTTCATTGACGCCGAAAGCGGGTTGTGGCTGTTGGAGTTGGAATTCTCGTTGTTTTCCCTACAGGAAACACAAAAGAGGGAGGGAAATCACCGTGTGGCCGTCGCTCCGGGGCGCACACCGCTGGAGCGGGGGCGGCGGGGAGCTGGCTCCGGGGAGCAGCGAGCGGAGGGGAGTGCAAAAACAGTAGGTCTGAAAACTGCAAACCTCCAAGGTCTCTTCATCTGGCACTAAGGTCTAAGGTCCGCTGAGCTTGTAAACAGTGTCTCCCACTAGCCCAGTGGAAAGTGTCACTTTGCCAAAACGTAATTTTCTGCGTCCAAAGGGTTTGCACAGCATGAGGAGGGAGGCGGAAGGGAGGAAGACATTAAAAAAAAAAAAAAATAAAGAAAGTACTTTTTAACTTTAAAACTGCTCTAGGACCTGAAGAGAAATTTGGCCATGATTTCTCCTGGGAAGACCAAAGTCCGGCGAACTCCAGGCAGAATGGCTCCGCGCAGCAGAACAGCCTCCCGGGCTTACATCAGGAGGAAAAGTCTTTTGCTTAAGAAGTGTTTTTTTCCAGCCTCGCCCTGAGCCTAAAGCTCAAAATATAGCCCAATATGGAAGATAAGGCAAGCGAACAGAGTTAACTCGGCCCTCTTGGGAAATGCTCCGCGCGGCCTCCGCTACCCCTCCATCCCCACTTGGACGGCGGTGAGCGCAGCCAGGGTGGCCCCTCGCACGGCTCCGCGGCGGGGATAGTCGGCACCGCCGGTGTGCCTACCGACAAAGGCTTGGAAAGGCAGGACGTAGTTTCGAAATTCATCACCGGGTAAATACCGAGAAATCGCTGGAGGCTGGCCAATCCCTTGCAGATACATCTATATACTTATATATCTGTATTTTTTTCCGAAATGAGAGCAGCAAGTTGGGGTCCTTTCAAGGCTTACGCGGCCTTTAGACATAGCCCTCGTAGAAATACTTTAGTCACAGCCCTGCCTGAAATACTGAAGGCAATGCAAGTCTATTTAAAAGCTTCTGAGGAAGTTTTGAAACACACTATCTGGCAGAGGGGACCTATCCTGCAGGATTTGGAGAAGTTAAGCCATTGCACTGACGGTTTTTCCTCACTAAGGGCTGCAGGATGTGGCTGGAGACACTTAGTGCCAAAAAAATAAAAATAGACAAGAAAGCTCTGTTTGAACAAGTTTCCTTGAGTGAATGGCAATCCCATGAACGGTCTGTTTTCCAACGCCTGGAGTGTAATATTAGGTTGAGTGTATTTTTCAATGTCAAAAATCTTATTTGTCTCTGGAGACCTTTAAAATTTGATTCCGCGGGAAGAAAAAAAAAAAAAAAAGGAATGGAATAAGTGTAACCTTCATTTCCTTTGGATATTTGAAGGTGAGTCCCTGCTATCAGCAATAAAAAGGATCTCTAACATCTCGTAAAACCAACACTTGTGAGGATCTGAAGTAAAATTAAAGCGCTAGCAACGTTTCGTGAAATGAATAGAGCAAATCTGTGCCCGAATCTGCCGGGCTGCACAGCTGTGTGGCCGCGGCGCTGCCCGTTTCCAAAATACAATAGGCAGAGAGTCTCGAGAGATAGAAGTTACCTCAGAGGCAAGGATTTACAGAAGATTTCTGATCTATTAATTGACCGCGCAGGTCATACGATCAGGTCCGTACGGACTGGGCAATTCAGCGAACTAGTGAATGCAGTTGGAGGACCCTTTTTGCTTCTTCGAACCTTTGCGTCTTCCTAAGGCAGAGGGACTGCTGATGACTTTTCAGTCATCCCGAATACTCAAGGATGTAGGCATTAACCTCTGCCCGGCAATTAATTGTCCCTTCACTCCATTTAATGTGAAAACCACAATCGCAGAATCATGTTCGTCCTAAGAACATACACCTATTGACATGCGTTCATGAACACCTTACTGAATAGGGAATAAGAACTGCAATGTCACGAGCGAGGCAAGAAGTTGCTCTGCTCAGTCCTTGTCCAGGTCTCCCGCCGCACGCCAGGAGCCGACGACACTGGACATATTTGCTAAACGCGTTCAGACCTGCGTGTTTCCCTCTGCCCCCCGACTTTCTCCTTCTGCACCGGAGTAACCCTCCAGGACACGCTCTGAGCTGTACGGGGCGCGGAGCCCTTGCCCTTGGGCCTCGCCGCCGCCCGCCTGTCCCGACGGGCCGCAGACTGCCACACGCACCTCCGGCCACGGCGCCCGGCTGGGCTTCGCTCCGGGTTGCCCCGGAGAGGCCGCGTTGCTTTACCGGGAGTAGCCGCTGGCCGTGGGGAGCGACACCAGCAACAGAGGCTGCCCAAGGGCCGCCGCGTCGGCTGTGTGGGGAATGGGGTGCCGGCGGGGAAGGGGTCTCGGCTGCCTCTCCCGGGGCTACTTTCGGCGGACAGAAGCCCTCGCCGAGAGCCCAGCTCGTTCGCCGCTGGCTCTTTGGGCGCCCCCGCGGCGGACAGCCCATCCCCTCCCGGCGGGCCTCTCGCAGCCGGGGCCGGGGCAGAGCGGGAGGCGCGGGGCGAGCGGCGGGGTCGGGCAGCCGCGAGAGCAGGGGAAGCCGTAGGGAGCCGTACCTTTCCTTGGCCTCGGCGGCGCGGTCCCGCTGCCGGCGGTTCTTGAACCAGTTGCTGACCTGGGTGGTAGTGAGGCCGGTGGCCTCGGCCAGCTCCCGCTTCTCGCGTGGGGACGGGTAGGGGTTGTGGGCGTACCACTCGCGGAGGACGCTGCGGCTCTTCTCCTTGAAGCAGTAGCTTGTCTCCTCGCCGTCCCAGATGGAGCGGGGCAGCGGGAACTTGCGGCGCACCCGGTACTTGCCCACCGCCCCTAGGGGTCGCCCCCGGAGCTTCTCCGCCTCGATGTAGTGCGCCTTCAGCCAGAGCTGCTGCAGCTTGGGGTGGTTGTGCGCCGAGAACTGGTGGCTCTCCAGGATCTTGTAGAGCTCGCGGAAGTTGCCCCGGTGGAAAGCCACCACCGCCTTGGCCTTCAGGACGCTCTCGTTCTTGTGGAGGTGCTCGCAGGCAGGGAGGGACCAGAGGAACCGTCCCAGCCGCTCGATGTTGCCGCCTTGCTGGAGCACCTCGCAGACGCAGGCCACTTGCTCTTGGGTGAAGCCAAAAGTCGGGAGCATCGACATGGTGAGCCCTGCCCCGCCGCGCGCCCTATGACCTCATAGAGCGGAGCGGCGCGGGGCAGCGGGCAGCGCCCGGCATGCGGGGTCGGCCCCGGGGCGGCGGCGCCCGGCGGGGCCCGCTCGGGCGTCACGGCCGGGCACGGGAGGCCGCGGCCATCGGCGGCGCCCGGCCCCGGGGCTACCACGGGAGCCGGGGAAAAAAAGGCGAAGAGCGACGAAAAAAAGTCTCGAGAGCCCGAGCGCGGGTGGTTTTTCCTCCGGCCGCCGCCTCCTTTTTGTAAGTCCAAGTTGCGAGAGTAACTTCGTGCCTCTTTTGTCTCCTATCTGCAGCGCTCGCAGCGGCCGCGGCTCTCACACCCCCACCCCCCTCGACCGACGGTTTGGGATCTCCCTGTTTCCCCCCCAACCCCCACCGCCAGATCCCACATAATATAGTGGTAAAGCCCTGCTCCCTCGCTCCTCTCCCTCTCAGAGTTTTCCCCCCTTTCTTTCTCTCTCTCTCTCTCTCTCTCTTTTTTTTTTTTTTTAATAATATTATTCTAAGCTGGCATGAAAAGTGATTATCCGCGCTGTGATTGGTCCGGTTATCTGACCCGGGGACTGCCAGCAGAAGACAATAGTTTTAGTCAAATTATTTGCCATGGTGACGCTGTCAATCAGGGGTAACCCGATCTGTTTTGAGGTGGCTCCCCGGCTGGGTTGACAGATTGCTCAGATCCACTCAGAGGCGGCCCTGCGAGCTGAGATATTAGCTAGCGAGAGAGAAATTTCCGCCGTGATTGACGCTGCAGGCGCCCGTCGGGGGAGAGGGGGAGCGCCGGAGCGCGGAGCCCGAGCCCCTGCTTCTCGCCGCAGGGCGCTGCGGCGCGGCGGGACGGAGCCGCCTCCCCGGCCGGGCCCCGCCGCCCCGTCTGGATCCTGCAGTCCCGTCCCGACCCCGCCGCTCAGGACCTCGGGCTCTGCCGTCCTCGGCACCCGCGGCTGCGGTGGGGAGGAAAGCCCGTCTCAAGCCCTTGCAGAAAAATTTCTTCCTAAATGCTTTCGCTTAGCCCCCCTCCCCAGAGCCCAGTAACCGCTGTCGGAGAGTTTTATAGGGAAGGGGCCTCTCATGTACAATGGAGACCCTGTTCGTGACCTGGGATCCCATTACACGCTGGTCGTACCTGCCCGGGAGCGAGGAGAAGGCAGGATGATACGGGATTGCCTCTCCATGAATCGCCGACCGTGCCCCCACCACGCTCTGCCGTGCAGGGCGCTGGCATTTGTGATCACTGGACGCCGGACATTTATTTATACTCGATTTCCAGGAACGTGTAGAGATGTTTCATCCAGGAGAGGAACACGTGTAAAAGTGTAAAAGTCAGAGGCACTTCGCTTGATTAGACGGACACTTTGTCACCCACGCGTGCCCATTACACACCGAGTTTTAAGTTTACTGACTCTGCGGGGTAGGGATCCGTATCCTTTCAGGTCCCTTTCGGTCTACACAAAGTGAAAGGCGAGGGAGAAAGTTGTGCAAGCTGGAAGGTCGAGGGAGCGGGTGCGATGAGCGGGTGAAGGGAGCCGCGGTGCTTCTTCGGGAGCGGCGCTCGAGCTGCGCGGCGGGATGGGACCGCCGGGGCAGAGGCTGGCGTCGGGGCTCGCCCAGGTGAGGGCACTCGGGAGGAGCCTCCCGACCACAAACTCAGGGCAGTTTCCATGGCGTGTAATGTACCCCTTTTGCGGAGAAATAATAATTAATCCCACAAGCTCTTTCTACGCTATTTGCAGCCCTGACAGGAGAGGTCTCTGCAATTGTGGGTTCCTGCCACGGTACCTTTATAGCCGCCCCGGCGCGTCAGGGATTTAGCGAAGTCACAAGAGACCGGGCTGCGGCTTCCCGCCTCTCAGTCTGAGCCTCCGCGGCTGATGGACGGAGCCTCCGCGCCGGCCCGGGCGGGCGCAGCGGCCGTCCCGTGGGAAGGCGAGGCTGGGGTGGCCGGCGCGCAGCCCAGCGGCTCCCGGCGGCGGCGACTCCCGGAGAGAAGCCGAGCCAGGGCTGCGGTCAGGGGAAATGCGGCGGGAGAGGGAGGCTGGAGGAGGAGGAGGAAGAGGGCGGGGTAGGGGGGCAACGGATCAGCCCGCGTCCAGCTCTCACCATGTCCGGACGCCTGTGTGTATCAGCGGCTTATGTCTGTACTTTCTCGAGTGCATTCCGCTGTGGATCTACGTGTCCTCCTACCTGTCCGTCTGGGCTTTTCCCGAGTGCTGCCATAACGAAACAGTGTCAAGCGGGCGGTTCCCGCCCTGGATCCCCCCAGGGGCGCAAAATAGAGGCTTCTTTTTCAGGGCGAGAAAGAAACAAGCCAAATTCGTTTCAAACAAAATCGGGGATGTTGGTGATGGCTCGGTAAAGCCCCCTTGCATAAGTTTCCCTTCGTCCCTTTATAAAATGAGCTCTCGACTGCTTAGTGCCTCTATTCCGGCCGATCTCTGCAGGATTCAAGCTGTGGTTGTTTGTAAACGAAAGCATCCCGATCTCAGTGCTTCCTAGACAACCTAAACAGCTGGATAGTTCGCAGCCGTAGCGCATAGTGACGGGACGGGCAACTGATCCTCTTCAAATGTTATTCTGAGCAGAAACGGGAGAGAAACACAAATCCCTTCTCCCATCCCGACCTCTGCGCACACACCCCGTGTGCATTCTGCTCCCTCCCGTAATGGGGACCGTGGAAATACAAAAAAGTGCTAGAGAGGTCTGATTTGCGTCTCCCGCCTCCCCGCTACCATGCTTGGTCACCTCACTCTTATTAGGGATATACCTGCCTGCTCTTCCTCTCCTTCCATCTCACAACCACAGTGGTTGAATCTGAACGGGAGCAGCTGTTCGCCCTAGCCGGAAAGGAGATGTCAAAACCTGTTGCGTGGATTTAGATCTGAGAGTCTTCTTAGCACCCTAAACTGTGAGTACAGAATCTACACGCCAGCTTCTCCGTAGGTGCTTTCACTTTACGCTGCAGCTTGCTTGTAGCGTAAGTTCACTTCCCAGAGAGCTGGGCAGAGGCAGGGCTACCCCCTTCCCGGGCACCCTGTATCAGTTTGCGTCCTAGAGCAATTGCAAATTAGTGACATCTGGATCCAAATTCTGTGTAACTGCTTTTAACTTTCTGAAACAAAAAAAAATTTCCCGTACATGCAAGTAGACAGAGCAGATACTGGCAGCAAAGCCGTGGCACGAGGCGAATAACATTGTAGTGCCTGGCGAGGGAAATAGGCGATCGGGCGAGGAGCTTTTTTTGATTTTTGCTAAGGAGCTCGTTCGCTGCCGTTATATTTCAGAGCAGGAGGCGCGAATCGCCTGTTCACGTTTGCTCCCGGTCCGACGGGATCGTTTCACTTGGTTGCTGCCGGCTGTCTCCAGTTTAGCTGCTGCGGAAAGTTTTATTTGAGGCGACCCAAAAGGCGGGTTTCATCTCGGCCCCGGCCCCGACTGCCACTTTGCCCAGGGCCCACGGGGCAAGCGCCTCACTCCTCCGAGCAGTCACTGCCGCACACGCAGCAGCGTGCGAGACCATCATTGTGAAATATGAGTGAAATAAAAAGGTCGTTTTTATCGCAGTGTTCCTTTCATTAACTGGGATACAGACTATCTGAGGAACAGGGTGAAGGCGGCCGTATTTCTTCAGAGGAGCCTTTCCTTGCACGTAACTGCTTAGTGCCCACGACTGAGTGCAAAGGTAGCTCTGCAGTTATCTGGAAATCGCCTTCTCGGCTATGCCTTCACCGTTTCCTCGTAGACAGCAGCCTGTGCGGAAGGCTGCAGGCCCGCATGGTTCCCGTTAAAGACACCACGAAAGACAGGAGCTGATTCACCCCAAACTCCTGCCTTGCACCTTTCCGCCAACCCCCATGACCACTGCCTTTGAGGAGCCCCTTACCCTTCTTACCGAGCCGCTCAGCCCCTCGCAGGGCTCGGGACAAGCCTGTCACCCACTCTCCCAGGGCTGTGGACACGCGCGCTCCTGCCGGCCGGCCTCGGCTCCCGGCGTGGGCAGGGCAGGGACACGGGGCCCCTCCGAGGGCACTTGTATCGGCAGGGGTAGCTAACAAACGATAAACCCCGCAACCTTCACATGCCAGAAAGAATCACACCTTCCTCGCAGATGGCGAGGACTGTAGCGAGAGCTACAAAATGACAGACAACAACTCCAAGTTTTCGTTTCTTTCTTTCTTTCTTCTTCTTCTTCTTTTTTTTTTTTTTTTTTAATGTTTTTCTTTCCTTTTGGTGGGGTTGCAATATGCTTTCCCCTTAAAACCGGTGGGGTTTACCGAGACCGAAGGCCTGCCGCAATTAAATTGCTACTCCAACTAGGTTGCTTTTCTTTTCTTTTTTTTTTTTTTTTTTTTTAAATGAATCATAGCGACCTTTACCAGGATATCAGGTCTACCTGCCCCACACCCCCAACCCGGGGGCTCACCGGGACCACACATTTCTCCGTGGTGAGACTAGGGATTCTTCAGGCAGCCAAAGCTCGTCCAGGATTCTCGGAGGTAGTTTTGCAACACAGATCCGAGAGTTGTTCCCCCCACCCTCCCGCTATTTATTTTTGCTTTTTGTTTAAAACCCGAGTCTATCCCATCAGAGATGGCACTAAGATCCTGTCCCGAATGAAAAGAAGAAAGCACGGCGGAGGATCACTGCACATAACTAAATTAAGACAAACAACAATTGCTTGTTGTTCCTTGATTTAGGGCGAAAGGAATAATTCAAAGCTTTTGCTGCGCGCAATGCGCCGTTCCTCAAGGGGACCGGTCAAGGATTTCAGATATGTAGCGGGTAACTCGATTATGCTAACAAAATCCGCTTGAAAGAGAACGTTGTTGGGCTGCTGGGCGGGGAGCGGGGTGCTGTGGACAGGGGAGACCCGACTGGGCGCCGGCGGGAGCGGAGCCTCTGCCCCAGAGAGCGTCCCCGCTTCCCAAGCCCTCAGGTCTGCCGCTCCTCTATATCACGAAGATGTTTCCCCGCCGGCTGGACCTGAGATGCTCGAATAACATCTTCGAAAGAAATGTATTAATTAGGAGATAGGGGACTGATGCAACGTGACTGAGTTGGCCTCGGTGGACCTTCCCTCCCCCGCGTCCCTGCCACCCCTCGGTGAAATGGGACTCCGGGGGCGGCACTGTCCCCAGCTCAAGGCGCTGTAACCTCCCGCGCTCCCCAGGAAACACGATAGCCCCCCAGCCGACTAATGCGGCCGGTCCTGATTACTTTTATATTACCCCTTCTCAATCTCGGGCTAGGGGCTTAGAGTTTTCACTCACTTCTGCTATCAGCACTTTCTCGGCCGTTACTCTCAACACTGGTATTTATTTGGGGTATCCCCCCTCCATGGTCCACAGCCAAACTCAGATCCTGCAGAGGGCACAGTCGCTGGGGGGCTGACTGGGGAGAGTGAAGAGGGGGGCCCGGGCCGGTGTCCACCCAACCCCCGCCCCGCTCCCCGCTGTGGGGACCGCCTCAGATGCTCTGCGGCAGAAAGGGACTCTCTCAGCAGACAGTGTACAGCTTACAGACAAGACAACAAAAACAACAAAAGGCACATATGGTTAAAATAAGAAAAGAGAGAGAGAGCTTTCTGCCTTAGGGGATTTGCAATAACTAGCCAGAAATGCAGGGTATTGAATCTAAAGTTCTGGTGGGCTTCTGCGGGATTGACAACTTAAATCACACTACAAGCATCAATTTGACAATATTTGTAAACTTCTTGTTTCCAGGGATCTTCTTGATCAGAGATAGACTAGGTTGGTATGAGCTTCAGCCGCGAAGGTCTTTTCTTTTTTTTCCCTCCTCCTTTCCCCTCTTCCGAGTTGATGAATAGCGATCAGGTTTCTTTTAATGGCTGCCCCCTATTCTCACAGCCTCCCACAACTAACCCAAGAGCCTGTTTCCTCGACCTCAGTTAATTCCGTTGATTATTCCAAGATGATGAGGAAAGCACGAAGATTGTTCACTGTTCCTACCGATTCAGGGCATTTCTGTTACCATCTCCATCCCTGGCTCACGGGGATTTGACCGAGGAGTATTTTTAGGAACAGGCTACCCTCCCTTTCCTCCTGCCTTCCCTCTCCAGGCAGCTGACAGCTTCGGGGGCTCGGCCATAGTGCTGCCGCTCCGTGGGTGCGGGATGCTCGCCGGTGGCTGGGCGCCGAGCGCAGATGCCCTTCGCTCAGCGGCAGTGGCAGCGGCTGGGGGGTCTCGGAGCAGGGACATCGCTCAGGAGGCGGCGGCGCAGGTGAGCCCGCGCTCCCGTCGGGCGCTTTTCCTAAAGGGGAGCAAACCGCCGGCCGCCCCCTGCAGCGCGAGAGGGAATTTCGGTTCCCCCCTAGGAAGGAAAGCCACTCCTTCGGCCCCACGGGCTGCGGGTGGGGATCCACTCCGAGAAACCTCACTAGAGGGCTCTAATACTCAGCTCCCATCGTTGCTGAGAGAAAACAGGGCTCGTCCTTAACGTCCTTCAGTCTTCCGGATAGATCCAGCCTGATTAGGTCTCTCCCAGTCTGTCGAAGGTGATTCACATAGGTTATCACCATGTCTTAGTAACAGCTACCAACTAGCCTGCCTACCTGCAAGTGAGCGGAACTGATGTCCCCTTCCTGGTGCATAATGGTACACGAGGACTTTGGGGCTCCCTTCTTCTTCTGTATACATGGTAAGAAAAGAAAGTGCAGTCCCTAAAACAACCAAGGACCCCAGGCACAGGTATCCTTGTCAACATTTAGAGAGCAAGCACTATATATGGATATGTAGATTTTTTTTCCACCCCTTTACTACAGAAAGAGTTTGTGTAAGTTCTTCCATGGTGTATGGAAGTGTAGTATGCCCATAAACACATCAATTGTTTAAATTCTGCAAGACAGAGGCAAGCTGAAATGTAGTGTAGTATTAGCAAGTAACACTGTTAATATCAAACAGTGATGAACTTAACTGGAATTTGTTCTGGTTTGGGGACTTTTTTTTTCCTTTTAAATATTTGCTATGATTTGCCATTGGAAATAAATAAAAGCAAACAAGACAGTATCAATTAAAATTAAAGCAATTATTCGTTGTAAGGGAAACTTCATAACATTTCTGAATGCATTGTTTGTTTTAACCCCCAATAGTTTTAGTAAAATAAGTAAATTGCCTTATTAGCAAAAACTAGGAAGTGCAATTTAGTTGCTTGTCATGTCTTACAATTCTCTGAGAAGCTTTGTGTACAGATCAAAACTACAGGAAAAGCTTTGTGGAAAGCTAGATAGTTTAGATAATTTAACATCAGTTCAAAGCTGATCGACTTTCCTGTGGAAAATTTGCTACTTCTGAACTTGTGACAACATTCTGTACTTTGTTTCAACCTCCTTTTTCCTGGCTTAATTCTGTCTCTGTCCTTTGATGTCCTCTTTATTTCATAGGTTCTTGAATCAGCTCAAATATGCTGGGGGCCATTTACTTCCCAGAGAAAAACCTGGTATCCCTTTTCATTACTTTTTTTTCCCCCCTCACCAGTTTTATTCTCCTTATAAGCAAGAACTTTATTACTAGACTAAAGTTGACTTCATTACTTATTTAAAATGTAGAAAAGGCAAATCCAGCGAACATTGAATTGATTTCAGTCAGTTAAGTCACTTCAGTAGACAAGACTCTGTACTGTACTGGTTAAGAAACAATCTGCTGCTGGGGTACCATACCCACATCTCATTTCCTCCAACAGCCCAGTCATGTGTGCATGGTAAGGTGCATAAGGGAACATCATCTACACTGGAAGTAGATGTTAATGGTAGCAAACACTGTTACTGTGTAGTGCAAGGAAGTGGCATGAACTCAAGCACCCCATTTGACTGCTATCATGCACCCAGGCACAATTTTGGCTGTACTAGATGACATCTGGTTTGACTCCCTTTGTCCTGCACTGTTCTCATCCTCCAACACTCTTCCAGAAGTTTTTGCAGTCCCAGGAACCCTTCCATGCTCTCAGTCCACTCCCTCCTTCGGCTTCATGTTATGAAAATATCCCGTGAACAATTTATGATGCATTCCTTATATTATCTCTGATACTCAGAACAAGAAATTGTTATTTTTTGAACTAGAGAGACCCCAAAAGACCCAAAGACCTAGTGACAAATGCCACTTAGCCCCAGGAGCAGAGAAGGGTTCCCAGCTGTCATTTATTTAGCAATAGGTTCATAGTTCAAATATCTTTGCAAGATGGGACTTAGCTTCCCACCTTCTTGAGATTCAGTAATTCTTCCTTCTTCTAACAGAGTTTGATCAGTGCTGAGGCAATTTTTAGTTGTTTCATTCTCACCATAAGTCGCAGAGGAAGCCTATACTAGGCATAGGGCTGAAGATTTCATTGAGTGACGGGGAGCTGAAAAATGGGATTCTACCTCTCAATTTTTCTGTATGTGCTATCTGATAGAGTCAGAAAACACTCAGGATATTAATCATTAAAGAGTGTGAATACACACACACATGCACAAATTTATGTGTATTTATATATGTCTAGCTGGTTTAATTAACATTTGTTTAATTTTAATTAATGGAAAAACAGATTGCAACTTCTTTAAATCCAAATCTTTTCTTAAACAGTAAGACAACCACATCAAAGTGATATAACCTGGTAAACACTACTTTAATTATGAGGTCTTTTTCACTTCAATTACATAAAAGAGTTGGTGAAAGAAAGGAACAGAACATGAGGTAAGCTGAACAAAGTCCTGGAAGAATTTTAGAGAACAAAAGAAATTTTTTTCTCTCTCTTTTTTTTCCTTTTTTTTTTTCCCCGATCAACATTCTGAAACAAATCCAGTTGTGTGTGAGGGTGTTCATGTTTTTTTTTAAGTGAAAAGATGTTAGCAGCAGTATTTGGCATGTGCTGAAGAAGTCTGAGAACTGGGCCTTATAGTCATCATACAGTGAACTTCAGCTTCCCAGAAGAGAAGAAAGTAAAGAAGTATAATTGGGTGAGTAATGTGACTTATGATGTGGAAACTGCAACGTAGTGAGCATGTTTAGTGCACATAAGGGAAGAAAATCTATTTAGTGCCAAACTAGATGCCAGATCTGAGGCTGGCAGTGGTGAATGAGTGGTATGAGTACATCAAGGAGAAGGATGTGCCTGAAGATGGTTCTCTTAATCGATCAAACTGTTGAGACATTTGAATACAGAGGACAGAAGTGGGGCCATTAGTTTAAAGAATCAGGGTAAAAAGAATTAAGACTGCAAAACAAAAGGACCAAGAATTGTCCCAGCAACATCCCAGAGGAGGTTGTAGATATAACGAATGATCCAGGGGTTGCTGGAGGCTAGATCAGAGTGACTGCAAAGATATCTGGTCTTAAAAAAGATGAAGCCTTCAACTATGTGAGAGACTACTGGAGAATTGGGACAGTATGAATTTTGCTGACAAGACATCTCTCTTCCCCACAGCTGCAGAATGAACAAGGATGCTATGACATGGGGGAAGGTTTCAGCTAGGAAGAGTTCAAGGAGACAGTGTGCTTGTGGTCACCACAAAATCCTCTCTGGCCTAAGGCCACAGACAGTGGAGTAAGGAGGTTGGAGCTCTTTTTATTTTCACACGCTCCTTTTCAAAGGCAGTAGCTGTATTCTTTTTCTCCAGCTTTAGAAGGTTTTAAAAATCCTTATTGGACGAATAAGCTGTGGCCAACTCCAACGTAGAAGGGTGCAATATAAATCTAAAGCACATTGACTATGTTCAGTAATTAGACGGCTTATAGTTTGCCTGACATTAATGACTGATTTGGTTTAGTTTTTCAACCTCACATGACAAAAATCTTTATGTAGATGAGCGAGCGATGCACCTCTGACAGAATTTTGAGAACATCTATGGACATTGTTCCCATTCTGCTCAAGATACTTTGTATTTACCATTATTAATTGTGCAATATATTTAACCTTGTAACATGTGTCCAGAGACTAGGAAAGACTTTTTCTAGTCTCCTACCTTAGCTGTGTAGTGGGGGAAATACCCTGAATACGCAGACGTTAATGGAGTGAATCCCAATAGGTCTGTGAGCTCTGGATCAGGGTTCTGAAAGAGTAATGGGGAAAGGATTTGCCATGAAATAAGAAGTAGAAGGAGGTTTATGAAAGTAAAAGTTTGAAATGGCCTTGATGAACTTTCCTCAGGAGTCTTCCAATTAGGCATCTGGCACACAGAGTGGCAGACCATCTAGGATGGCACAGACCTTGGCAGTATTACGGGACTAGTATTTTCACAAGGAGGAACTATTCCTGAGCAATGCATAAACCTTTTTTCTTCAGTATCAGGTAGACATTTAAGGAAGACAAGTCACATTATTATTAATTATGACTCACTTAAATTGATTCTATTCCTTGGGGACAATAAGATGAACATTTATGTCTCTGGTTACATCTATTAGAGTACAGCAAAAGCAGCAAAGAGGTGCAAGATATTGTTCCTGGTGTGTGTTTCCTTTGGGATAGTCTTTCAAGACTCCAAAGGTGTTGAGATATTGTTGATACTATGTAACCTTCAACACTTAAGCATATGCACATCTTCTTCTGAGAAGTCTTATTTGATCTCTGGAGACCCATAATGTGATCCTCACTCAATCATAAAGGGAACTTTTCTAGGTACTATAGAAGCAGCAAAGTTTAAATGATCATTATTTGTAGAATTTGATGAAGCAGATGTTTCCTGCCATGTGTAAAATAAACAACTACTTACTGTGTACTATGTGGTGATGCAGGTTGATAATCTGCTGCTGAATAATATGATGTCGTGTGAAGACTTGAACTGTTTCCTTATATAGTCCTCAAGAAATAATGTTTTCTTTGCCCACATCTGAAAATAAATTCACAGGCAAATATGAAACCAATCAAATCTTGCACAAATGTTAACACCCAGATGTATGTGTTTCTGCATGGAATAATGTAGCTAGCAGAACTCTTGGATAGAGAAATCCTGTAAAAATACAGATTAGGTACATACAAGTTAAATATGTCTAACTAGTTTGCCAAGAATGTATAGTTTTATGAAATCTGTATTAGATACAAAACTCTCAGTATTTTCTTCTAAAACCTTTTCATTAGTATACAAAGGGAGAATGTAGATTTCTGTAAAAATCAGCAGAACTTTCCTATTTCATGTACAGTGAACCAGAAGAAGCACATGACCTTACTTCCAAGAGTCAACCGTTGCCCTCCAAACTCCCACTAGAAGCTAGAACTTGAATAATCCTATCTTTTAATAATAAATTCTACAATAAACCCATGGGATTTAGCAATAATAATTAATAGTAAGTTTGCATGTTGGATAGAACTTTTTCAGTTAGACTGTCCATTATTTGGTATGCTAAATTCCAGCATGACTTGATTTGACTATTTAGATTGTCAACTTATATTCATAACAGAGATGGGAAAGAGAACAAATAGAGAGAAAATACCTATATCTGAGGAGACCTGCGTCTTGTTCAGCTTCCTACATCGTATATCCTCAGTAAATTAGGAGGACCTATTTTAAAGTTATGGAGCCACAGGAGGTCAAAATCAGATAAACCTCTGAACAGAAACCAAGGGTATGATTACCTGAACTGATGTCTTTTTTGAGAAAGGCTGATTAACCTTGCCCATGGAATTCCCTTTCCTGGCCTCACTCCAACACTGTGTACTTTTCATGGGCAGATGGTTATTGACCTATCACAGTACTTTCTGGGTATCTTCTGATGGCTGTTCAACCCCAGAAACAAAAAGGGGAAGTTGCCAAGTCCATTTGCTATATGTGACTCCTCACTTCAGTCACATCAGAAAAGACCTTCCCTCTTTAACCTGGGCAGTTGATGTCTGGGTTTTCTCTTCCTATGTATCCTCTAAAACTGAACTGTGGACTTGAGAGGAAACAAGCTTAATATACCATGTGCTTCCTATTTGTTGAAGGTATCAGTGCTGAAGCTCTGTTGGCATACTAAAATGTGAACATTTCTACAGTATAGCAGGTTATGGAAGCTGCTCTTGATAGATTCCAGTAACAGTATTTTACACTCCACGTGCTTATTTCTGTGAATGACAGATTGCACTGCTACATCTCTAAAGAAGCTCCTGACAAGGGTGATTCAGCACACAAAGAAAGTGGAACATGTGTTTAATTCTGTTTCTATATTCCCTAGCACATTTACACAGGACTGTGATCTTATTCTCTCTGATACACCAGAACAAGAAAAAGAAATGTATGGACATATTTACTTCTCCTTCACTCTTGACTGATTTTAAAGGTACATGAAGAAGTTCACCAGAAGTTTTTCCTCTTAGCTGGACAGTAGGAAAAGCGACTGTGGCAGACAGACTAGAGGTAGATGATGTGGCCTGTTGGATAGTAGGGATTAGAGATGAACCAGCCTGCCTCAGTAATTACCAGATGTCTTTGTATTGAAAATAGTTACGAGGTAATAACAATTGACACACACACTGTATTCTCAAAGTACTTCTTGCAAGAAGATAGTTTGAAACTTTTCCTGGTAGTACTCTTCCAGGCACAGAAATCACTACTGGTTTTATTCATTTGATGGAACCAATGGAAACCAATTTCAGAGATATGTAATTTTTTATGATTGACCAAATACCTAAAACATGTATCATTAACCACTAAGTGCTCTCTAAAAACAGCACATAGATCCAGTTATAAATACTAGAAACACTGTGCCTGATTTAGAAACCTTCAGAATAATCCAAACATTTCTCAAATGCACAGTTCTAACTTTGCTCTGGTCTGTTTTGTGGTTTGTTCTTCAGCCTTCAAGGTATCCACGATGCATGAGTTTCCATTTCAAGTTTTAGTTTAATGACTTCACTTAAGAAGCAGAAAAAAAGGAAAGCTATATGAATTAAATATTACATAGCATTTGGCAAAGAACTTTCAGGAATTCCACAAGGAAGAGTGGAAAAACCCCAAACCCTATACAGTTGCACAGAGTTAGTAGCAGCAAAAATGAATAGTGCTGTTACCATCTAAAAGTACACACTTTTCAGTCAGTCTTGGCTGGTGAAATGCAGAAGCTTAATGTGGATTACACTTTTTAAAATCTTTCAACTTCAAAAAATAGAAGACCTGTAGTGTGTTTTTATTTCGGAGTACTTTGCATGCAATCTCAAGATAAATGGGAGATACTGATTGTGTTTGTACCTGTGCCAGCCGATGTGGTTAGATTTTGCTGTTTTGTTTCATCAGCCAGATGAACTTACCCAGGGACATCGATCAAATACCTACATTTAAAAGAACACACTGTCAAATTAGTGGATAGAAAGAATACATTATGAGAAAGAAATTATCTGGTGAAAGATTTAAAGACTGACTCACTTGTGTTTTGTTTCATTAAAGGCGGGGTAGTCCCCTTTCATTTTCCATTTAGCATGAACATTCTTGTACTCCATTACAATACCAGTCTTATAAGAAACTAACTGGCTTGGGATACACATGAGCCTCCTTGGAAAAAATACAGCTTCCTGTCTTAGAGATTCCAGATTACCCTAAATTATGGGGCCTGGGATAGGTGACCCCACTGGCCTTCCTGGAGATAGTCTCATGTGCTCCATTAGGTCTCATGGCTGCAAGATTGTCTGGTGCACCACAAGAGCCTTCCCAGGTGGCCAGGCTGGTGGTTGTTTCTCCAAAGGGAAGGGCTTGGGTCAGTGAGGTAGTGCATCCACCCCTCTAAAGGACCTAGAATATAGTCTGAAGGAGAAAACACAAAAATCCCTAGGAAAGCATTGTCTTTGCTCTCCTCCCTTTTAGATACTCTTGGAAGATAATCTTGCTTTTTGCACTTACGGTCAAGGGAGAAGCTCATGGTGGTAAGGGGTGAGGATGGGGTTGGAGAGTGAGCACACATGAGTTAGGATGATGAGCAGAAAAAACCCAAGAAAATGGATTATAAAAAGCTTCAGAAGTCACAACTGAAAGTATTTTATCTTTGTTTTAGTAACACTGAATAATGTTATCCAGGTTGGCTAAAAGATCTTGCTCTTCAAAAGAGCTTGTAAAAGATTTATTTTATAAAAACATAAACAAAACACACTCTAAAGACCTTGTGTTTTGTGTCTTTTAGGTTTTTGTCTAAGTGGTAATTTCTTGTTGTCTTATTTATTATACACTAAGCATTTTTAGACAAGAAATACTTCTGTTTTCTGATTGATATCGATATGATACCTGCCTATTTCTCTCTGTGTTTTTATCTGTATATATGTATAGAACCCAATGGACTCTGGAGGCCACTCCCACCCTGCACAACAAAAGCAGGCTATTGCTGGCCCAGGCAAGAACTCAGACACCTCTATTCATTTTTATCTCTGTGGCAGAGGCTGAAAGGCACTTGTCTGATGTTGCAAGGAAGTCCCAAGGTGTGTTCCTTGGGAGATGTGTATGGCTGTAACTAAGGTCTTTGCCTGCGTATGGTTGCCTGCTTGCTGCCCTCTAAATGACAGAACAGTACTACTTTGGTGAAATATCATGGTCATTAAGTGCTTCACTTGCATGTTGAGGCTGTTCTGACTTTCAACTCCCACACCTTAGGAATCTTGGAGCTAAGCAAGCAGGCATGGAAATGATTCACAGCAGTCTTTCACATGGTAGAAACCCAGTGTTACTAGTCTTATACTTAGCTTAATTAGCCATCATCATCATTTGTATATAGGAGCACTAGTGTGTGCTCCTTGTTGTGAGGGATCCTGGCAAATGGGTCACTCATTGTAGTGAGGAGGAGCATATCTTGGTAGTACCCAGACAGTTGCCATTCCAAAGCCAGACCTCATGGCTCAAACTCACACTTCATAGAGAAAGTTCCCTGAATAAATTGTCAGCTTTGAAACCAAACACTTCCACACCTAGTCTGCACTGTAAATCAAACTTTGGTGCTACTTTCCATCCAGTTCCATTACACAAGTAGTCTGATTTAGTTTTATGGCAGAGAGAGATGTATTTTGGCTAAAATGGTATTTTTTACAGACTGGGGGGTAAACATGACTATTCTATTTGTAAAGTAAAAGGCGATAAGATGGTAACAGACAGGCATAGGGAGTGCAGGTGCAGTTCTGAATCCCTGCCTGGCTGTCTCAGTACCTGGGCTTGGTGCCTGAATTCTCCCCTGCTCAGATCTACAGCAGCACCACAACATATCAGAACCTCAAATGAAAGTACTTACATCTCATATTCAAAAATTCATTTCCATAATTGCATGTGAAATTTTGCCTTTCTTTTGGAAGTGAAAAGAGACAGCCCACAAAACTGCTGTACCATCCTTGTTCCCCAGAAATATTAATTCATCATTAAAGTTATTAAACAGTAAATGGCTGAGATGTGTTATTAGAAGCCTGAAGTATTTCCTTTAATTGTTTAAAAATCTCTGTTTTAATTCAAGTCATCTATTTTCTTGCCTTTTACAGTTTTGAGTACTCTATCTTACCACATGGGAAACATTTCTCAAAGGTGTCAAAGTGACTTGTCATGGGTTTGGAATGAGAATTAAATTAAATGTCCATACTATAGCATACTTATATAAATAATGAGATATTCCAGTATAAACCATTCATTTGGCAGTCATTTTGACATCAGCAAGTACTAAGTGTTATAGAATTCCTACCTAACTTTGACACATGCAGGAAGGAAAACGCATGTGTGTGTGTTTAGAGCTCTATAGAAAAAGACAGCCCCTTGTAGTCTGTTGCCATAAAGGTATTTCTAACTTTTTTGGAAATAGTGCAAGATGTTTAAAAAAATACTCTGGATTCACAGCAGAATGCTGCAACATTCGTCTGTCTCCCACTGAATTCCAAAACTTGTTCCCATAATTTAGAAACAGAAATGGATAAAAAAGACATTAGTGAGAATCAAGAATGATTTATTATGGCTGATAGAGTGTCACTACTTCTAAGAAAACATTAAATAAAAATTCTTCATAATAAAAAAATTGTTACCTGTTGAATGCTGCTCAGAATTTGCTTACTAGTGTATTATACCACTATGTTGCCAGGTCTGGCATTTCTCATCCAAATAATGTTTTAAAGTGCTGGCAAGGCTTGTGGACTGCAGTGCAAACCATGTTAGGAATAATGCATGTACAGAAACCCAACAGTAGCAAAGCCTCTTTTGCTGGGATTCTAGAAATAGTTGGCACTGGAGGACCCTTTTATCTTGCATCAATTTCACAAGCTTGCATGGAACCAGGCTAGCAATAATCAACAATTGATAAGATACTTAGTTCCAAACTGTCTTTCCAACTGCTTAGCTACTTTAAGCCAGTTTTTAGGGAAGAAACCTTTCTCACTCAAAGATCCATGCAGACATTCTTTGACAGCATGAGTGGCAAACAAACCTTGTACTCTAGGTGGATTTTATCTTCAGCCAAAAGGCATCCATTATCTGTTGAAACGGCATCGTGGTTTGTTGGCAGCAGATCCTGCACCTACTGGAGAGCATGCCCCAAACCCTCAGGCTGACAGAGACAGGCAGTCTGGCGCATGTCTTTACTTTCTCATCAGTAAAAGACACTCTTCAGGTTAAAGTCTGGGACTTGCTGGTTGGGTCATAGAGGGATTTTTTTCTGGCACCAGGCATGGCATAGCTGTCTATCTGTCTTTATGTTTGCGTGTGATTCATCTCCAAAACCTGCAACTAATACCTCAAATGATCTCTGAAATCTCTCTGGATTAAGAAATAAAAAAAGCACCCATTCCTCTATTTGTCTATACTTCAATGACTTAAAAGATTGACATAATTTTTCACTTGGAATCAAAGGTCATAAATATTGCTATTAACTTGTAGCTTTTCAGAGATTGCTTCATGTAAATGTAGAAGTATTTCTAAGTAGTTTACAAGTGCATTGCATCTTACTTCAAAGGTGTGGTTAGTTACACGAAATCACAAGCTTTCAGCAAATAATTTGATCTACATTCAATCTTTATTTAATGATGCAAAAAAAGATAATTTTATGTCTTTATTGCAACTGATAGCTGGCCAGGAAGCACAAGCCTTCTACTACACTCTTCACAACTGTGTCCTCAGCCTGTCATGAAGAGAAAAAAATCTTTCTATGATGGAATCTGGGGAGCAACAGACTCCTAGCAAGGGTGGTAGTGTGTCTAAGCCACTCATCCATGGTCTTAGTTGCACCTATAGCATATAGTGCATGATGGCACCAGGCATCCCAGGTGACTCAAGGGCAAACAAAAAAGAATTTCACTAGTTGTTAGGTTGTAGTCATGAGGTGTATCGGGATAGAAAATATTAGCTTCTTTCATTCCCCTTGACATCCTTAACACACCCTTGCAATAACATTTCAGGACTTTTTCTCAATCCATCTGCTAGGAGTAATTTACTGACAGTTCATTGCTCACTTGGCCATGGGTTTTCTAGATTTCATTAATTAAATTCCTAATTTTGTGAAGATTATAGACCTATATAAAACAACAAAGTTGCTGTGAGTTTTCTGCTTAAAATCCTCTCTGAGAGGCAATCTAAGTATTTGCTGATCTCAACTCTGTTTCTATGGCTTAAGAATATGTATCAATAACTCAAGGGTACAAATGTGTCAAGGGCTTGCAATTATCCTCAAAACAAACATTTGAAAAAAAAGACAGCACAAACTGAGTGCTAGAAAAACACAGTTAAGGAAGGCACTCCAATTTATTTTGTCCAGTAGTGACTCCATTGCATAATGATGTCTTTATGATGAGTTCATAGTAGAGTGAGTTTTTCTTTCTTTCTTTCTTTCTTTCTTTCTTTCTTTCTTTCTTTCTTTCTTTCTTTTTCTTTCTTTAGTTTTCTTTCTTTAGTTTTCTTTCGTTCTTTCTTTTTCTTTCTTTCTTTCCTTCCTTTTTCTTTCTTTCTTTCTTTCTTTCTTTCTTTCTTTCTTTCTTTCTTTCTTTCTTTCTTTCTTTCTTTCTTTCTTTCTTTCCTTCTTTCTTTCCTTCCTTCCTTCCTTCTTTCCTTCTTTTTTTCCTTCTTTCTTTCCTTCTTTTCTTCTTTCTTTCCAGCACTGCAGAGAGGTAAAAGTCAAATAAAATTCATTATTTCATTACACTGTCATAGTCTTTTTAATATATTACACTCTGAAGATTTTGAAAATCCCAGAGCAATATTTTTATATGTTAATTTGGGAAAAAAAAGCATTGTAAGAGAGTTCATGTAGAGCTAATATTTTCTTGTGTGTTTCTATTTTTACACTGCCTTACTTTCCCCCAACATTTTATTTCTCTGTTAATTTGATTAGGTTCTCACTGGATTTCAAATACAGTAAAAGTACAGAAATGGGAAAGGTTTCTTGCCAAGACTGACCAAGATGTCATAGAGATACATAGTCCCACATCCTCCCACTCTTCGTGTGTAAGGGTTTATATTTTCAGTCTAACACACATCCCTCCCCCACCCACACCAGATTCAAATACTGATGGAATCTGTAGTATGTTGACAAGTTCTTGTATTAATAAGATACCTATTTATCAAACAGCAAAATAGAGACCCAAATTTCCCCTTGTCTTAATATATTGCACCATGCCATTTAAGAAATATTGGTGGTGTCAAATTCTCAGCACCAGGAGAACGACAGAAAGGAGCACTAATTCATCATCATCAGAACCTGCAAAAGGCTGGTGGAGGGAGCAGTGCCCCAGTAAGGGCAGCCTTGTAAGCCAAAGTGGCTTCCTGGGACCATGGGCAAACCTGTCAGTTGGGGAAACTCTGAGGTGGCTCTTCTAGCATTGTGGTCAGATTGATTTCCAGCTGGTCACAGCATTTGGGAAGAGTGAAGGTAGTATCCTATTACTTGTGCTCCAAGGGCTTGGCTTTGAACTAAGCAGGGTCATGCTGATCAATGTGCCTGAGCTGTTCATGCATTTGGTGTTCTCATCATAGCTAGGAGAAACCATTGGCCACGTCCAAATGGAAAATGCATGAGATATTTGTAAGACAGACACAGTTTCTATCAGAGATGTGGGATAAGAGTGGATCTTTAACATTATATATTTGTTCTTATTAGTAACAATGCCGCCTTCTGCATGGAGTGTTGTAAGGAGATATTGTTTGCTGCAGCTCAAATAAAGGCCACGTTTGATGGTCATTTTAAAGGGGCAAGACATGAAGTTGATTGAAGCTATGAGGAACTGGAGCAATGGTACTTTCACAGGGCTGAACAGAACAGTCTTTGGGCTGTTCAGGGTAGCACTTTAAATGGCTTTTCAGTGCAACCATGAAGGGTATGTGCATGGAGAGGGTTACAGGCCGAGGACTCTTCCTGGCTATGTACCTGTCCCTTACCTGCCTCTTGTGGGATAGGTGCCTTCCCATCCCCTCAGATATTCAACAACATGCCTTCTGCAATGGAAATCCCACCACCTGGTTGAGAAAGAAGGGAAAGCAGTTGCAGCTTGGCTCCTTGACGACATCCCTTCCCAGCCAAGTCTAGAGCAAAAGCTTGGAGGAACTCAAAATGCAGTTGGGGCTGCAGAGCTGACATGGGCAGTGGGACAAAACTTCTTGTGGGTACAGATTGCTATATGCAAATGACAGCTCCTTTGGGTGAAGTTGTTTTGGTTTTAATGCTATAGAAGTACTGTAGGGTCTTGCCTTGGATGCTGAGAAATTTCCAAATTCTCTCAGGATCACCCCCTAATTCTTAGGCAGACCTTAGAGAGGAAGTTTACCATATAGGAATACAAACTCACAAAATTTCCCACTATTCAGAAGTCCTTGAACAGGATCTGGATGATGTGGGCTCATGAGAAAGAGAGACCGAGCCATGGTTACAGTCAGGGTGTACTCCAAGATCACTTCTACTCACACAAATATTTACTTCCAAGAGACACAGAGATATACATACTGTAAGACATTGCATTACCTTCCAGTATTTGTAATCACCTGATCAGTGTTTGGTTGATCTGATAGCTGCCTGAAGTATAGATCACAATGAGTTATCACACTTTTCTGACAGCACAGAGTGGAAAGAAAAAGCTGCAAGAGAAATGATCTATAGTCCTCAGTTTCATGAACTTGGAATGGCAGATAAGAAAGAGATCCATTATTTCCATCTGCAGAAGGCAGCCATCTTATATCTCTATGATCTATAGTGTAGATAAAGATGAAGTAAACCTCTTGCCTTACAGAAAGCCTTCTGTCCCTAGTTCTGAGCATAAGCTCTCCTGGCAGTATAACAGGCATAACAGTGAAAAAGTAGACTTTTATTACTGCCTCACAAAGAGAATATGCATTTAATCATATATTTTCAGCTTGTGCTTGAGCTTCTATCACTTTTTAATTTTGAATGTTAATAAAAATGCTTTGTGAGATCAAGCCAATAATTCATAACCACATTTATAGCTATTATTTCCCAATTCACTCAATTTCTAACCAATTCTTGTTGACAAAGAGAGGCACAGGATTTTCTGTCATGGCTAGGTTTCCACAACAATGAAAGTCTCCTTTCAGTCTCTTTCCAACAAGATTGGATTGATTAACTATGCTACTGTTTATTTTGCTGTACCTGCCAAGTATGTGGCAATGCAGATATAGGAAAAATTAGTGTAATGTGAATATGTGGGCAACAAAGAATGCCAGAACAAATATCATCCCTGAACACGAAACAATTTCCATTTAATTTCATTTTAGGACACCAGTGTTTAAGATGTACCTCTCAGATGAAGGAAACGTCAGTTTCTAATTCAACTTGGTAATTTTGTAACAAAATAAGTTGAGAATGTTTATGAGAAAATAGTTTTATTGAAAAGTAAATTACACTCTTTTTTTTCCTTTTGATTTTTCCCCCCCATTTCCCCATCAAGGCCAGATTTATCCAACAAGAACCCTGATGGGAAATGGAAAAGCGTAGATTCAGAAAGGTAAGTAAGAAAAACTGGAGACACAGTATACTTTTGGAACCTTAGGATCTTGGTTTAGGATTAGGATCCCAAAATAATGTTCAACTCATGCTCACTCATGGCTAGGCTTTGTGAACGAAGATTTGGGAAGGGCTCTACCCACATTTGCTACAAACACACTGGTGGCTAAAGAGGCCAATGCGAGATAGACAAATGCGATTGCAAAGGGCACAGCAGAAAGACTCCTTGGATGGTATCGGCAAGGCACGATTCTTTCTGCGTTGTCTTTTCTCCTCAAGAGTGATCCTCTGGGCGTTCTCAAAAGAAGCAGCAGCATTATAGATGGTGTGTCTCCAGACCTCCCGACTGGAGGCCAGAGTAGACCAGTGATGAAGATCAATATGGTCAAGGCTGAGATGTTGTTTCAGGGAGTCCTTGTATCTCCTCTTTGGGGCTCCTCTCTTGCAGCAGCCAGTGGCAAGTTCATCATAGAGCAAGATCTTAGGGAGGCGGTGGTCCTTTATCCTTGAGACGTGTCCTGCCCAATGCAACTGTGTTCTCAGCAACGTGGCCTCAATGCTTGTAACTGCTGCTTGTTCTAGAACAGATGTATTGGTCACAAAATCTGACCAGTGGATGTTTAGGATTGTACGGAGACAGCGTTGATGGAAGCGCTCTAGGAGACGTAGGTGGTGGCAGTAAATGACCCATGATTCGGACCCATATAAAAGAGTAGACAGCACAATGGCTCTGTAAACACTGATCTTTGTGCTTTTCTTCAGGTGTTTATTTCGCCAGACTCAGGCAACTGCAAGACAAGACAAAGAAATGTTTCTTTCTGCTCCTTCTTTTCAGATTGACGTTGCATATGGATAAACACTGAAGAGTGCCAATGACAGGGGGGAAGAAGGTGATCTTCCAAGCTGGGAAGCCAACCCTCTTCTCACTTTTCCCTTTCTCCCTTCCCTCACTGTAATAACCCATCAGCAATGCTCTAGATATTTGTCTGGACACTTTGGCTGTGAGCCTGTCTGTCACCATATATGGATGCCCTTCAATTTCAATGAAGCTTTCCTATGGATGCACACAAGGAATTGAGGCAAGAGGTAGCAGGACACAGAAATTTCTGCAGCCATTTCCTTTCAGATGGGACAGTGATCATTTAGATAACAATTAAATCTGGTTTTCTGCTGATTGTATCAGTAGCATCCCCAGAAAGTGGGACTGAGATCAGTGCTGAGATAGGGAATATGATTACCTATTTGCTATATATCCCAACCTCACACACATAAAAAAATCTGAACACAGCTATTACTGACAAAATCGTAGTAAGAGTTCAAATCAAATTCTAAGAGCAACCCCTGGACTTGGAATGGTTTGGAGCAGAGCTGGGAGCAGTATTTCATACTTAGTTCTTATAGCCATGGTGGGTCAAATCAAAAGCCTGTTTCATATTTTCTTTGAATTATGAGTTCAAATTCCAGATCTTAGCTTTGCTGTTCACTGGATATATATTCATTGGCATTAGTATTTCTGAATGGATTAACTCAGCCACTGTGGAATATAGATCCTGTAGTTTACTTCAAGATAAGCATGAGCAGCATTAGAGCAAACATTTTGGATATTTTCCAAGAGAAAAGGCTTGCTCATGGAAACTAAGTGTTCTGTAGAGAAGTTGTGAATTTGATGAGTCTGTTGAAACTAGTCCAGCAGGCATCTGACCAAAACCTGACTATTTTTTGGTCAGTTCATCTACCTTCTTTTTGCAGCCCAGGCTCTACCAACCACCCTGGGTTCACACAGCCATGCAGAAGGACTGGGAAAAAGTGAAGGCAGCTTTGCGTTTCTGGGAACCATATTTTGGACTATACCTCCAGAAACCTTTACACTGACAATACTTGACTGTCCCTAAGGTGAAATACTGTAGGATTTTTGGAGATACTTTCAAAAAGAAATGTAAAAATTTCCTCTCAAAATGTCTCTGTTCTCCCATGAGAGGAAAATAATTCTTAAGGTGTAATTTTGTGTCATCATGCCAATCCATCACAGGTCTGCCTCAGAAATCACTCAGGGATGTAGAAGTTGTTTCCAGGTCACTGATGTCTGTGACTGTACCACCAGGATTAAACTCATTGGAGAAAGCGAGCTCAGCTTGTGCTCAAGTTTCCCACAATACACTGGTGAGAATGGAGCTGTTCAGGTGCTTGGGCTGGGACCAACTCCTCTTCTGATTTATCCTGGAACCAAAGAGGCATCAAATGCAGTGTTGTGGGGTGTTTTGTGTACCAGAGAGAACCGCTCAGCAGAGGCTACTAACTGTCACAGACCTCCAAACAGCCAGTAAATGGAAATAAACACTGGTAGTTACTGAGACATACTATATATGACCTCATTACCTAGAAATGGAAGGCTTTCTATATAAACCATTTACTCAAGTAAAATTATGCCACAAGAAGGAATACGCTTGCTTTTCACCATCTCTATTTATTAAAAATATTGCTAACGTGTTCCTTGATAACTTGATTTATGAAGTTTGTGACAAATTGCTTGCTTAATTGAAATATGTCAGGTTTCTAAACAGTGAAGTTAATTATCCCTCCTTTTCTAGTGGAAGGCTGACCTTTAATTGTACAATATTAATCCACATATTGTATGAATTATGTGAAATATCCATTTTGTATGTAGAGGGAGACATGCATATGTTATTGTAGTGGAATACAGTTACATAATTATTTTTAATTTAGGATATCAGTTTAATTAAATACTTGCAGAAAGCAGGCTTTTTCAGGAAATTTGCAATTACAATCAATTTGAATGTACAGCTACATTAATATGGTGACAAGCCCAATAATAAAAATGAACTAAGTAATTATGAGCAGGTGCTGAACAGATGTGTAAATAGAAGGTCTCTGCATGGAACATTGTTATATATCATTTTGAAAAGGGAAAGAAACCTGTTATCCATAGCCATTCATATATGCAGTTATAATCAGTCACAAAAAAGTTAGTTCTTTCAATTTGGATAAATCATTTAAAAATGTGTATGGCACTTAGGCTTTCATTTTCTGTTTCTGGAAAGAAAGTCTGGTTGATTGAAGACTGCTGCTCTACTGTACTCAAAGAGTCTGTCGCACTATTGAAATATATTCTTCTTTCAACACATTTATGATGAGTGGCTTTTGAGTTTGGAATGGTTTAACAGTCAAAACAATTCACATTCCATATTACAAGTTGAGCTTTATTTAAAGAAGGGGGGAGGCTAAAACTAGTTTAAAGTTGTTTGCTCAAGTTATCAGATTGCCAAAAGCCCAATTTAACCTCCAAATAGTTGGAAAACAATGACATTGCGTTACTACTGTGAATTGCTTTTAGATAGATTTAGAGTGGGGTTTTTCTTGTGTGGGATTTGTTTTGCTGTTGGTTTGTGTGTGTGTTGTTTTCTTTTTTTTCCAAACCAATATATTAAAATATACTTCTTCAAGTCTTCTATTTTTGTGTGATGTGTTAGAAACAATCATATCTGTGATGTAAGCAATTAAGCTAAACTGGAATAGTTTATACAGCAATCATAGAAAACCTGAGGAAAAACTGGCATCTAAGGAATGATGAATGTGAGCCATCCCCTTGTATGGAATGGGATCTCCTAAGCTGTCTATGAAAGAACAAAATATCTGAAGTAGCCATGTCTAAACAAGGGGCATGTCTAAACTAGACTCTTTCAGAAACTTAGATGCTTTATTCTAGAGTGCAGAGATCTGCCTTCCTCTCCCCAAAGTTTACAGTTCTGAAATGGATCCCAGTGGCTAAGAAGACATTTCTCAAGCAATACTGGAAGGGCAGTAAAGTACTTTTTCTCATTCTCAGAAACAGTCACTCCAGGTGTTGTTGGCACTATGGAAAGCTGTGAGAGGCAGCTGGAGTTGTGCACCAACAACAATTGTCATGTCTGGAGAGATATTAATAATGGAGCAGTACTAGTACTGTTGCAATAAAAACTGTCTGGACAGATTTCACTCATCTATTTCATTTGTAAAAGATCAAACTTCAAAAGCACAAACTCGTATTCCAAATGTGCTGTGAAATATTTCAGGTGGGGATGGTGAAGTGGGCACTGTACGCAGTCCTGCATCCCGCAGGTGTCTGCAGCTCAACAGCCCCCATGGATCACATAAATGGCAGTGACTTCTATACTGTGTACTGGTATAGAACGCTTCCATACTATCACAAGGCAATACTCAGCCTGTAAACAGTATTAGAGCACAAAGATGACTCCATCATGTATAACAACCTTTCCCTCAACTCCAAACTCAAAGACACGCCAAGCACTTTCTGTAGAAAGTGAAAAATGAAGCAGTAATTATTTCCTAGGAAGAATGAATAAATCCAAAGCAGTGGAGAGGACAAAAGAATCTCAGTTTTACAGTAGAAATCCTCAGGATGCTTACTGACACCATGCTACAGGAGCATGACTGAAATGATGGACAGGCTCTTTATACTCATCATGCCTCAGCTACTGGAAAGGGGAGGGAGATTTTAATGAAAGACTTTGTGTTTCCAATCAGAAAGTTTGGAATAGAGATTTTGTCTAGGTCAAGGGAGCATCTAATAGTTAGTCAGACTTTGAACAGGAGTTACGAGAAAGTGACAGACGCAGTATTCAGCCCAGTATGATGTCTGGGTTTTCTTCCTTTATTCATGGAACCTAGTAAGGCAGGATATAAAACAAACCTCATACATTTTGGTATGAAAAGATTTTTCTTACCATTTCAAAACCAAGATGGTTTGGATTCCCTGCATTGCCATACTTAGCCATGTCTCCTCCTAGCTCTCCTTGCATTCCCTTTCCAAGTGCTCCCATAATCTCTCAGTTCATCCATGTTTGGTGTCTGAAGAGGCAAAGAGGGAGATTTCAGAAGAATTTAGTGAAGATCCACGCCATGGGTGTCACACAAGGCAGTCACACCCAAAGGCAGTGCTTATGACCCACATGAGTTAGCACCAGCACCAGAAGCAAGATTCCTGGTTCAGTGCCATGCTGAGCCTACTTGGCAATATTCCTCCCCAACTGCACCAGCAACTGTGCATGACTCCACAGCATACTCCATTAGTGTTATGGCAGAATCTTCACAACACAGCTCTTACCACAGAGAGAGGCATACCTGTGTCAGTAGGTGTTTATGTTGCTTTTGTCCCTCTGAGAATCTTCAAGTGATCAGGATACTTGTGGCCTCAGTCCCCTCCTCAGAGAATCCAGTGCCTTCAGCTGTGTTTTAGTCGTGTGGGAACTGCTCAAGCTCACTATTGTTGCCTCAGATGCTAAAGGAAAATATTTAGTTAGAGGTGAGGGCAAGCACACATTATAGATGTAAGCATATGGCTGTCAAGCTGCTGCCTGACAGCTTCCATAGATATGTGGCACCTTATGTTATCCAAAGCACTTGGAACTTTTCAGATAACAAAAGCTAACGAAGGCGGCTATTACAGCTTTATGCTGCACTTGCTTCCTGATAGAGTTGCCAATCCAGTGCTTTGAATTCTGTGCCAACAGCTTTGACAGAAGTGAAAGAGCAAACTGTGCTTTTAACAGATGCGAATGCTTTGGTTGCAGTGATGGCTACTTTTTCAAAATCATTATCACATACGGAGGATTGCAGATGCATACTTCTTCGGATGTGACAACTCTCAGACAATTAGAATAGCTTTTCATAACACTGGTAAGCTTTTAAGGGGCAAAATCAACTGGCATCATCTAGCAACTATTTTACTGTATTGCAAGTGCTTGTATTGAACAGACGCACAACATGTGGTTGGCACTGTTGAAAATGTCCTGCATTGCAGCCAAAGTATTATACCAGCAACAAGCCATGATGTTGAATTTCAGAGGATTTGCAGTCCTTTCACTGATGACTGCAGAATGAAGACAAACACAGCAGCATCATACATTAAATTACTGATTAAATATTCTCAATTTGAGAAGAGTTCATCATTTAGTTTTAGCTTTTCTCGCTATATTTTCCATGTCTTAGCCAAGGGCACAGCTACTGAAATAATGTGAAATTCCTTGCTTCACCTGAGCAAGGTTGTCACAATATCCTAAGAATTGGATATCATCTATTTGCTTCTTTTAATTGTAATTTTACCATGGAAAATTCCTTATGTCTGTGATGAATATAACCTAGAGATACTGAAATACATAAGACTATCTTCCACCAGAAGACCTCATCAGCTTTTTCTTTTGTCATTAAATAAGTACATTGTTAATTCTAAAGCTTTGCTTCACATGGACAAGATCTGGCAAATCTTGGCACAATATGCTATTTGCCAAAGAAAGAAATAGTCCAGAGTTTATAAAGCCTTGACCCTACAAGTGTGTCCATTGGGCTTTAAATGGCACATTGTGTGTAGTCCAATGCAAGTGAAGGTTGATCTGAGGAACCAGTGAGGTTCTGCTTTGAGTCATCTGCTGAACAGAAGCATAATTCTTTACTTAAACAAATTCATCATTAAAGAAAAGCATGATCTGATTTAGAAAATCTAAGCCGAAAATTCTAGTTTTTTGGTTGATGAAAAAGAAAAAGACTTTATCTTACAGTTCTATTTTCAGTGCACATAATGTCTTTTCTCTGACAAATGTGAGGATATGTAGGAAATTCTGATTACAGAATTACTTACTTTAAGTTTCCACATATGCATCCATCTGTCCTGATTGTAGAGATACTTCTCACTTTTTGTGTCCATAAATGACATCACCCACTCAAATAGGTCACTTTAGACTTTAATATAAGGTAAGATTCAGAGTGTTTAAGACGTGGGTAAAATATTCAGAATATCCCTCCTAAGATATCCCATATTGAGTCTCTCACTGCCAGGGCTCCAGAAGTCCTTACTGCCTAACTTTCTCCAAGGGCATTTAGCTATAAGCCAAGACAAGCCACTAAACCAATGTGTGAACCTCTAAAATGTTCAATATGTATCATAACACAGAAATATCTGGCTGACAAAAGACATTAGACAAGGCTTTCAAGCTCTAGAGGATACACGAAGTCCATTATTAGATTGGTTCCATCATTAGCCCAACATCTGGCTCTCAGCTTCTTTCATGATGGTGCTGTGGTTGGGATGCTACCTCAACTTGCATTTTCATAAGCTGCACTCTTCAGTGATTTATACCAGTCTGCTTTTAATCACGTTGTGCCAAAATTAACCAACTGTGATTGCCACCCAGGGCAGGCCATCTTCTGGAAAGGCCATAAATGAAATTCGCTATGAGGGCAGGATGCAGCTGCATGGTTATGAAGTGGAAAAGAGATCCATGCACTAGCTCGGCCTCTTCCCCATTATGTAAGTGAAAGAGCATGGCACTAATGGGGAGAAGGCAGACTGCAGTATCTGTGACTTCATCCTTTCCCCTCCTTCTCCCCTCAGTTTTAATTGTGTATATTTTTGAGCTGCAGAGAAATGAAAACATCTTTATTTTTGTTTAATTTCTCAAGCACTTTATTTACAAGATCAATTAAAAATTTTAACTTCAAATTGCAAAGTACTTCCCCTCTCTTCCTCCCATAATTTCAGTTTGTCAGCAAAAATGCACCCGTAAACCCATCATGTTCACATATGTGCATACAGAATCCAAACCACACTGCACTCTGGAACGTGGTGAGAGCTTTCACATAGCTGGAGGGAGCAGAGGAATGGGATCTGAAAGGTGGGAAACCTCCAGAGCATACCATTTCCCTTTTTGTGCTTAAGATCCAGCACTGACTGAAGTCAGAAAGTGATTTCCTAGCAGTTTTAGTAGGCTTGGGACCAGCCTCTAACAATGGAGCTAGCAGAAGATACTTGGTTATGATGTCAGCTTCGTAGTAGTTGCCAATATTTTTTAAACTAGGAAATATTAGCAAATGCGATAACACAGTGAAATGTGGTGACAATAGGAATACTGTTCATATCTTGTTCATTCAAGTTATTACACAAAGCAGAAAACACAATTAAAACCATGTGGTGATTTTCAAAGTGTCTGGCTTTGTTTAAAACTACCCTTTTTTTGCAAGATCAAATGTAAAACAAAGTCTTTACAAATAACTTTGTTTATCAGACAATGGTGGTACACAAAGACCGCTGTAAGCACAGAGGGGAGAGGGAGCCTGGCTTTCATTCTGCTCCTGCAGAGGTGGAGGACAAAGGGTTTGGGATGGGCAAAAGGACAGAAGGAGAGCCTTCTTCCCCCTCTTCATCACTCTCTCTGCACGAACCACTCACAGGAGTGGACCCTTGGAGGTCTTCCCTGGAGGAAAAGAAAAGCGTTATCACACAGTTAGTTGACTTCAGAGCTAAAAAGAAAACTGCCACATGAGCCCAGCCTTGAAATACAACCAACGTAGCCAGTAATCAGTAACAGCTTTTCCCTTCAGTGGAAGATGCAAGAAACTCACAGCACGTTCTCAGTAAGAGTTTTGATGCATGCCTTCCTATAAAGCTGTTCAAAGAGAAACTTAGGGCCCAAAACTGTTATAGTTATGCTCTATACCCGACAGAGTTAGATCCTATAATCCTATTGATGTATCTTCTTTTCTTTTCTTATGGTCAAAGGTTTGCCAGATAAAGACTGATTTATTATTTATACTTCTATAATTACCTCGTGGAATATAAGCCCTTAGATCTAGCAAACACCTCCTCTTGTAACATCACACCTATTCTTTCCTCTTTCTCTTTTCCTGTCTGCTCACATCTTTGCTTCTAGTATCTCCACCCTTTGATGTTCAAGCCACTGTCATAATTAACATGTGCCAACTGGTCCCCATCCCCATCTTGCTCCCCCATGAGCAGGAAGGCAAGAAAGCATCGCCCACTCACTGTGCTTACCCTTTTGAGCTTGTTTTCCTTGATGTGCAGAAGAGGAATGAGTGGAAACCAGCTGGAGGTTCTGCTTATACATGTTGATAGATGAATGAAAGTGATCAGTAAAGGTCAGATGGAATAAAGAGTCCCAAACAAACCAAATGTATACTGACAGAGTGTCTACTAACAACAGGCCAGACAACAAAAACCACCAGCAGAAAAGTTGTGTCTACAATTATTCCTAATGGCTTTTCAGTATACAACAACAGAAAAAAAGATTGCTGAAGCTGATGCTATTAATATGCCTGTTATCTCAGACATGTCCTTTAGGGTCACTGTTTAAGGCAGCTTTAGATGTTCCTTTATGAAGACAAACAAATGAAACTTTGAAGGAGCTTCCTCTTCCAGGTAGGTGGATTGCCTCAGTGCAGTGACTTTTGGCAGATAAATGCGTAAGCTGAAGCTCTGCTGAAGTGGAATTGAAAACTAATCTCCAGAACAAAGAGAAAATTTCATTTAGGCCTAAACCAGCTATGAAGAAACTGCAGATAGTATGACCTAATACTTGCCAAAAATGTGATTAATAATTCTGAATGTATGACATTGGACCTGGTTTAGAAAAGTATTCTATAAGCAAAGACTTCACACCCATACATGGGAAAAAGTTCCATCACTGAAGCTCTCAGGACAATCATGCACTATTGCTAATGGGCATAAAGGGTGAATTTTCCAGGACACTCAGAACCAGGTTATCTCCAGTTCTTTGGTGCAATTCCTTCTGACTGACTTCAGCTGGAGTAGAAATAGGCCAATTGCACAGCAATTCTTAGAAGACTTCACACACACTCAAAGAGTCATTCTGGCTTTACCCAGCGGGAACTGTCAAAGAGACAAATGCTGCATGGGAGCCAAACACAGCAAATCCAGGTAAGAATGAGCTGTCATATACAAATTAAGAGGTGGACTTTTAGGCCTGAAGCAATTGGGGTGTCCTTATTACTAGGCAGCTTATGTAGTGGTGGCTCAGGAGATACCCAATCCCAGGGCTCAAGCATGTGGCTAAATTTTTTCAGATTAACAAATTGCTGAAACTTAATATATGAGTCTGTATTTCAAGCCACAGGAAAACTTAGGCTTAATTTAGTCAATAAAGATGGCATACACAGAGACAATCACTGAAGCTTTTCTGAAGTGTTTCATCTTAATCTGGTCCATAGTGAAATACGGTGCACACAAAATTACTGAAACTTCCCTGGCCCAGAAAGCAGTGTATATTTGACACACATTTGACAAATACCCTGTATGATCCCATCAATTACCTTTTGAAATAGACCTTAATTCCAAGGACATGGGATGGAGTCCTTATACCACACGAAAAGCACATTTCACCACATGGCAATCACGATTTTGCTCAGCCAGTATTGCATTTTGACAACATTTCATGCATATATCACAGAATCAAAGAAAGGTTTAGGTTGGAAGGGACCGCTGGAGGTCATCTAGTCCAAACTCCCTGCTCAAGCAGGGTCCCTCAGAGCATGTTACTCAGGATTGTGTCCAGACTGCTTCTGAATATCTCCAGTGAGGGAGACTCCACAACTTCCCTGGGAAGCCTGTTCCAGCACCTGGTCACTCACACAGTAAAGAAGTTCTTCCTCATGTTCAGGTGGAACTTCCTGTGCATCAGTTTCTGCCTGTTGTCTCTTGTCCTATTGCTTGGCACCACTCAGAAGAGCCTGGATCCATCCTCCTGGCACTACCCCCTTTCAGATACTTATAGACATTGATGAGATTCCTTCTCCAGGCTAAACAGACCCAGCTCCTTCATCCTTTCCTCATAAGTAAGAGGAAATATGTGCAGGGGAAAGCATATCACAATTTAGTCCATTTCTTCCAACAAGACTATCTTTCATGGATAACCCATTTATATTGGGAAGTCCTTATTTCCTGACACTATTCCAATATTTTTCAGTTAGAGTGTTTAAAATATTTACACGAAGTCCTCATCTTTATTATTATAGACTCTGTCAATTGAGCTATCAATTGAGAATCCTCCTTTTGCATAGGAAAGTTCTGAGTTCTGCTAATTATGACACAGTGGACATCTACCATAGAGTTTGTCTGAGAGGCTCAAGAATTGGTACAAGTCAATACAGAGTAACTGGATGTAAATCAACCACAAGTCCTCCAAGTTCTGGCACAACTCTTCATTTAGACTAATTTTCTCAGCTGAGAATTGCTCACAGATCAAAAATAGAGACTTTGGAGCAAGCACAGCAAAAATATTACTAGCAGAGAGATAATATCTAAATCAATGATGAGTGCCCAGCATATATGTTAAAATATGAAAGAAGGGCTTTTATTAGTTTTACAGTTCTGAGTAATATTTTCAAGTAATGCCAAATGTGTTACAGATGTTGATAGGAACAACTGCTGACTACAGCGTGCTCCAACACAGAGCTGAACCAAACACTTTGGAGAAACCCAGATCAGAACTTTGCAGCCAGCCTCCCTGTAAACTTAATCACAAACAGCAAAACACTCTAAATAATACCGAGCCAGTCCAAAATCCTACATCCAATTCAAGGTTTTGGGGAATTTGCTAACTTTGCTGACAGCTTCTTGTGAAGGGCTGAAGCAATGTTCTGCATCTTAAAGCAGCACAACTTGGTGAAAGTCCTGTCTTGGAGCTGCATACAGAACAGGGAATCTTGTTAAAGTGCTGGCAGGGTAGTCAATATGATGTAACAAATTTTATGTCCTGCATTAAAGGAAAGTCCCACTTATCAAACCTGATTTCCTTTTATAACAAGGTAACCCATCTAGCTGATCAAGGGAAGCCAGTTGATGTAATTTTTTTGGATTTCGGTAAAGTTTTTGATAGTGTCTCTCACAGTATTCTTCTGGACAAAATGTCCAGCACACAGCTGGATAAACACTTCATGTGGTGGGTGAGCAATTGGCTCACGGGTTGAACACAAAGGGTAACAGTGAATGGGGTGACATCAGACTGGTGACCTGTCACTAGTGGTGTTCCGCAGGGCTCCATCTTAAGCCCTGTGCTCTTCAACATCTTCATAAATGACTTGGACATAGGACTGGAAGGGATACTGAGCAAGTTTGCAGATGACAAAATCTGGGAGGAGTTGTTGACTCCCTCGAAGGCAGGGAGGCCCTGCAGAGAGACATCAACAAATTAGTTCAAGAAGGGAAAGTGCCAGATTCTGCACTTGGGATGGGGCAGCCCTGGGATATTTGTGCAGACTGGGGAATGAGATGCTGGAAAGTAGTACCATGGAAAGGGACCTGGAGTCCTGGTTGAGGGCAAGCTGAATATGAGTCAGCAGTACCCTGGCAGCCAGGAGGGTCAACCATGTCCTGGGGGCCATCAGGCAAAGCATCACCAGGTGCTTGAGGGAGGGGATTGTCCCGCTCTGCTCTGCACGGGGGCGTCCTCACCTTGAATATTGTGTCCAATAGAAAGAAAGATATTAAATGCAAAGAAATATATCAAGCTATTAGAGAGTGTCCAAAGGAGGACAATGAAGATGGTGAAGGGGAAGTGGTATGAGAAGTGGCTGAAGTCACTTGGTCTGTTCAGCCTGGAGAAGAGGAGACAGGGGAGATCTCATTGCAATCTACAACTTCCTCACGAGGGACAGAGGAGGGGCAGACACTGAGCTCTTCTCTGCAGTGACCAGCGACAGAACATGAGGGAATGTCCTGAAGCTGTGTCAGAAGAGGTTTAGGTTGGATATTAGGAAAAGGTTCTTCACCATGGTGGCGGCTGTGCGTTGGAACAGGGCATTCCCCCAAAGGGAAGTGGTCACAGCACCAGGCCTGATGAAGTTCAAGACTCATTTGGGTGATACTCTCAGGCACATGGTGTGACTCTCGGGGATGGTTCTGTGCAGGGCTAAGGCCTGGACTCAATGATCCTTGTGGGTCCCTTCCAACTCATCATATTCTGTGATTCCACTATTTTGTATGTCAAACATCAACCCTATGGAAAAGACACATTACATTCCAGTGCCTGATGAAGACAATGCCTCAAATGCAAGGAAACAAAGGGTGAACACCAGCATAAAATTCACCATGTCTTCTTCAGCTAAACTGCGAGACCAACTGGTACTGCTTCAAGAAAGAACATTTTGCCAACCAGGAACAATAAATGGGACCACTGTGATGGTCCCTCAGTCTCTATAAAAAAGACATACACAGGAGATATTTTCAAGTGTTTTGAAAAGTTTTACTCTGACCATCCAGTCTCAGATGTATCTCACCTGTTTGCTTGGGGCAAGACTCCAGAGACCAACAGAGCTTATCACAAGGAAATGATTTTAAAAACGAAGTTTAAACTTTCCATCTTTCTGTCTTCAAAACTGACCTCTTAAGGTTTGTTGTAACATTGCATATGCATAAATTTTTAAGCAACCAGTTGAGATAATACATTTCTGATTATTGAAGTAACTCATGAACAGTGTAAAAGAAACATGAAAGAGCTGAAAAGTGTCCCATCTTCCATGTGGCACTCTATAAATGCTATTTAGATGTCTGCTTTCACACCTCTGTAGTTCTATTCTGATTTTCATCTTACATAAAAGCCTGGAAATATTTTGCTTCAGAATGGAAAAATTGTAATGCACAGTGGAATTTCTTGCTTAAAATGGCACATACACACCTCTGATCCAGATTTTGGGATGTGGAAGATTTTTCATAATCACTTATTTAAACTTTCAGCAATATATTCTGCACTATGATTTCTAGGCCTTTTGACTTTGCCACTAATAACATTTATGACAGGTTTCATGTGAGCCAGCTCTAATATCAGGCATGTTCATGTTTTCCATTACACAAGGGAAATATCTGCTGATAATTGGAAAAGTCTAGATAAATGTCTTGCTAGTAAGTCAAACTGTGACAATTACCAATTTTCCAGGTGAGTTCAGGAATGATCAAGAGCATAGCAGGATTCAAAAAGGATTAGAAATGTATAAGGATAATAACACAATTATGGTAGATCAGAATTAAAAATAGATAGAAGAGCAGTCATGTATAAACCCATGAACAGTTTTGGCCTGCAGTCCTTCTTAGGCTCAATGGCTTATTGGTGCTCTAGGCATAACTCATGGTTCAGACCATGCAGGACACACTATAGGCCTGAGACTTTGGTCTAGGAAGAAACTCCTGTCTGGAATATTTTTCTGATTGCCGTCTACTGTGTGTGTTTCTTAGGCTTATGGCATCTTGTCACTCCCAAAAACAAGGTAATGGAGACAGCATCACACCAGGTCATGAAAAAAATTAGCCATGCTGAAGACATCAGCCTGTAACAAGAAGCAACAAACCACCTATTACTAGTGGGGAGGAGGAGGTTAGCTGTTAGCTTGTCCAGCTAACTCTGCTCTTCTGGGGAAAAGACAAAATTTCAAGGACAAGAGAAGCTAGACAGGGCTGGGCGAGCCAGCCTCTTCAGGCTTGCACTCAGCAAAGTGATCTTACTTTACAAAACCCACTGTGTTCTAAGCAGAACTTCTCTACAGGAGTGGCAGAATTCTGCTTTACTAACTGGGCTGAGCAACTGTAAGCTGGGTCTGCTGGGACAAAATAAAATTATAGATTTGACCCTAAACTTCTGTGTTGCATTTATCTTAGTAAACTGAAGGTGGCATCTGCACTTCTTAACCTGCAGGATGGCTTTCTCTCTCAGAGAAACTGTGGGGTTCATTTATGTGATGTATAAATACATTTACAATACAAAAGAAATACTATAGTCATCATCAATGAAGAGGGAGTCCCCTTTTCCCCTTTTCCCAGTTCTCTTGCAATTCTAGGATGAGAAATCCAAGACTCCTTTCAAAAAAAGGAATGTTTTTGTTGTTGTTGTTGCTTTTTATGGGAACTCTGAGCGACTCAGTGAAATTCTGCTGCTGGATAAAAGCAGTTTAAAAGTCTGAAACATGAACTCCTAAGTTGCACCAGTTCCGAATTTAATTTTTATGTTATTTTTTTCTCTAAACTCCTATTTATGACTGTGAAAAACAGCTGCGTAAAAGGGTATTTTATCCCATATTCACATCATTAGTATTTATGTACGCTAAACAGAATAAGGAAAGCTAATGACATAGAAGGGAATATGGAACTACATAACAGTTTGGAAAGGTATGACACTCTATCTTACTATGCTCTAAAGAATACTTGGAGTTTGTTGATGACAGGCCTTATTTATCTTAGAAAAAGTACAGTACATCCTGGTAGCATCTACTAGGTCATCTTTGTGCTACTCCATTAACATGACCTCATCCTATTTGGAGAGACATAGGAGACAGGAAGACATAGGAGACAGGAAGAGGCATTTAAGACTCTGTGCCCTTATTCTGATTTTTGAAGGTTTCTAGCTGTGATAGCAGCACCTGTCTTCTAGAAAAAGGAATGAGAATAGCTCTTCAAGTGCATACACTTGAGTGCACACCCACACATTTAATTTATCAAAAGCACATCCTACTGGCATGTTCTCAGCTAAATATTACAGGCAAACTCAAATCATTCTGCTGAATAGCTGAACCACTTTTCTGCCAGTGATCTGTTCAGTGTGTGGGTGTGTGTGTATATATACAGGTATATGTGTTTTATATATATATATCATATATATATATAATATATATGTGTGCGTGTGTGTCTCTATATATATATATGTATCAGAGAGAAGAGAACCCTGAAAGTAGGACTCTGCCATACAAGAGGAGCTGTAAGCAGGTTGCTCTGTGAGCTCTCTAATAGCAGGATACTTGGCAGACATATAGACATCCTGGATTTTCTTGAAAAGTGAACAGTAAGAATGGTTTCCAGAGTATGGAAATCTGCTCTTCAGTTTGTTGTGGGCCCCTCTTGGTGAACCTGTCACATCTGTTAATTTCAGTGATATTTTAGTGACTGTCAATACTGAAAACATAAGGAGATAGGTGGGGTTCTGGTAAAAAAAGTGGCAGAGATGCATTTACATAATTTGGTTTCCTTTAGGAAATATTTATTTCTAAGCAAAATGCAAAAAGCCTCGTTGGGATTATCATGCAACCATTTCCAATGGTATTATATACCACACATACACTGTCTTTCCAAACAAACAAGAAGGTGCAATATTGCAGTTTTAAAATTATCCTTCATATTTTATTGCTTAGTTAAAATTTTAAATGTGTTTTTTTTCCCACTTTCAATCTCACTGTAGCTTTACACAGCTACAAATATCTCTTAATACCATTGAATAAGTACACAAAAGAAATAGGCCTGAGAGCCTCAGGAAGATTCACTTACTGTAAAATCTTGAATTACTATATCATCACAAAGACTGTCAGCAGACAGTAGTCCACATGAAGTTATCCTGTTTTGAACTCAGAAAGCATAGTCCGATCCCTCTCTCCCTTGGGCTTCTTGGTATTTTCTTCAGGGCATATTCACCTGTGCTGCTCTTCCCCCACACTTTTGTTCAGTGCTCTGTCCCCACCCACGTTTATACTTCTCTTAATCTCCTTCAGGCAAGTACCAGCCAAGGGAGCATGATGGATACTGTTACTGTGGTCATTGCCACTGCGCATGAGTGGTTGCCCATAACTTAGTTTGCAGCCTTGTGGTTTATTTATTCTTTCTTTTGCAGATGCCTTTGGTCTCTTTCACCTCAGACCCTAAGTAGAAAGAACTGCAATTTTAATTTAACAGTCCTGTGCTGGCTAGGAAATTTTAAAAACTGATAACTGACTGCATCTACTCCCTAAATACCACTGCCTCTGATGTGAAAGGCTTTGAGAGGACCAGAAGAAAGCCTGCTGCGTGCAGCAAGTCCTTGCAGCAAGCAGAGAAAGTATGGCAGAGCTTTAGGTAAGTGGGATATAATTAACCATGTTGGAATTTGACCAGGATATCAGGGTTAACACCCCTGCTCCTCTGAGAAGTGCCTTGGGAGTTCCTCAGCAGCAGGCAGCCAGGACTTCTTGTTTTCATCACATTCCAGGCACTACATGTCAGCTACCCAGATACACTTTGCCTTAATGAAACAGAAATACATATATGATACCCACAATTTGGAACCAAGGCATGGACTTTGTCCCAGAATGGATTAATTCAGATTTGTGAATTATTCAGAGTGAAAAAAGACTTCTGTATTTTGGTTGTGGACCTTACTGGGAAATAGTAAAACCAAAATCAGTCACTGTTAAAACTGTGGAGCCCACAGGTTTTCTGAACATCTCGATCTGTGTGTGGTTGACTGATAAGTCTAGAACTGGGCATTTCTTGCATTGTGCTTTTGTGCATCACCCGCATAACTCTCTTTGGAAAGAGCTCTGGTCGTGGGCATTGCACAGAGCTCTGGACTGCGCATGGAGATTTCTGTGCAGGCAGGAGTCTCAGTAATTACAGCATCCAAGAAGACACACTCAGCTGCTCCCTCTGCATGTGCCTTTTGACTGCTTACGTTTTTATATTACATGAGCTGCTCCAGATCTTGCACTATCAGCTAGTCGCCTTTCTGAGGTCTTTTCTAGCCCCAGGTTTTTATTACTTTCCTATGACTCATGCAAACCATGGGTTGATGCATCTCTGCCCTGCCCAGGAAGACTGCAGGGCCAAACAGCTGCTGGTGGTGGGAGGAATGAATCTTCTCTAATTTCTTCAATAAATCACTGTTTGCTACCAGCAACTACCAGAGGGTATGGAAAAGTGGCCAAGAATTTTGCACTGATTAGTTTATAGACAGAGAGATTTGCTGTATAACCTGCATTTCCATAACCCAAAAGTATTAAATTGAGTGAACTGTATTCACCTAAATTCAAATTAGTACTTTTGTCACCAGAAATTTCCAAGCAATTCCATTATTCCTCCACTGATAAAAGATTGCGAGCACTGGTAGAGTTTAGACTTTCCTGTTTTATACGTTTCCATATGTTGGGCATTGAAGACAAACGTATCATTTCTCTCCCAAACATACTCCCTCCTGTGTAATGTGGATGTATTATGTGTAATCATGTTCCAAAGCAATAAGATTAGACAAATTACTGTACTCTAAAAAGTGACATTAAGAATTGCCTCTCCATCTTTATTAGCTCACTTTTTCTCAGTCAAATATATTTGGCTTACAAGAAAAACGATGTTTTTCATTCTGACCTCAGGCTTCCCAAATTCAAACAGAGCTATGGGTCAATAGCTGAATGAGAAAAAGATTGTCAGAATGATTCAGATCCTTTTTGACACCTCAGCATCTTCAAATTATTGCTTATGTCAGGCACTGGTTATGCCTGACATTGAAAGGCTGGGAACAAGCACACAGTTCAGATGGTGATCTATGTGCAGGAATTCAGATAATCTTGCGGTAGTTCTGCTCTGCTCCAATGCAATGAAAAAAGAACATAACTTTTTTTCATCACTATAGTTAAAGAAGGGAAATAAAACAAAAGTCAGCCAAAGTAACGAGTTAGAAATGTTTTATATTATCTTTACACAGAAGAGTGATTGCATATCTTTTTTTCATGTTTTGTGCCAAAAAGTGTTTTGGAGACTAACCCATAAGCAATACATGCCAGGGCAATTGATTTTGCTACATGGTTATAAAAAAACAATGCTGCCACAACTGCTTGGCTAGAAAGGGCTGTACAGAAGCTGTCTTCTCTCTGACGGTTTTGGGGAGCAGCAGAAGTCAGGGACCCCATATGGGCTTCCGTGTCACTGCAAACCTGACATGTCTCCCTCCATCTGGCAGGAGCCCACGAGTAAAATTGCATCTTCCCAGGTCTGTCTAGGCCCTTCAGGAGGATGTGTGTTTGGCAGAAAAATAAAACTATCTCCTTTCCAGCTCCATGACACTTTTAATAAAGTGTCTATAGAGCTGAGCAGGTAGGTTTTGGCCTTAAAATCATCATTGACCACAAGATGAACAGCAAAAATAAGATAGCTATAAAGTGGCATATCCAAGGCATGACTCACAGCAGCAGTTCCCCTTAGAGACAACCAGCCCCTGAAGCGCCTGAGCTACCTTCCCATTTCTGGGCAAAGAGGGGTATGTGTGGTTGCTACAGCCTCGTTACAGGGCTGGGGCCCTTCCTGAAGGTTGCAGGAAGGGGATCTCCTGTTCCATCCTCTAACTGTGGGGCACTGGGAGCTGGAACAGTTGCTACAGGGAAAGATACTTGCTCTCAAGTTAGAAAAAGAGCAATTAAGGAGTAGTAGGAATCAAAGGAAACAAATAAGTAGCTGAAATACAGCAGCGCCTGGCGAGGTGGAGGAGGTGGAGGACAGTCCCATACCACTGGCTCAGCATTGCTTTACATTGTGGACAGGCTGCTTGTGCTTCTTCAGACTTCTTGCTGTGGCTGAAGGTAGATGTCAAGGCTGGTTGAAGATACCTGGTGGGTCCAGAGCAGTGGAGTGGTGACATGTGGGTCAACTGGGGGTCTGTTGGACCTCAGCAAATGCACAGCTTGGCCACCATAACCACTGCTGACAGGCAGGGGTGCCACACCTACCCCTCCTAGCTCTGGGAAATTCAACTGTTGCACAGGCAACCAGGGGATGGCAAAGCTCTCCAGCCTGGCTGGAAATGGCTGGGTGGCAACACTTGAAGTAGACCAAAGAAATGTGTCAACCAAGGGGCCATGTTTTCTTTTCTGTTTGCATAGCAACCAGCACATTGCTGGCACTCAATAAATACAAGCTAACATGAGCATTTTGTGCCTTCCATCAGGACTCTCTATGTGTGCTTTAGTTCCTGCATTTTCCATCTTCCAGGTATTTGACAGAAAGCGGTAAATAGGAGGACCTGGGCTGAGCACCAGGTAGGAAAACAGCAACTCCCCAGTGGCGGTCCATGCTCTCTGTCATGGCCCAAGGCAACTCGCCCTGCATGACTCCATATCAACTTCCACTTGTGTGAAGGGGGGATAATATTCACTTTCCTCTTCCCATAATCAGTCTGTTTGCACTGTGGTAGGAAATTCCACAAATGCTTCTTGATCACAGTGACATTTTTTTCCTGGACACCCCCAGAATGGCAGTACATCAACAGAACAGTATTGATATGGTCTGCGTGCCCCCGATGTACTGTACCAGGAGGCTTCACTGTTGATGATACTGTCACAGCCCAGGTAAGTGGCACAGCAAGGACAAACGGGTAAAACACACAGGGTGGGGTTTTTTTGGTTATTGAGTAAATTAGACAAAGTCAGTCCACAGAATCACTTTTCACTCCGGGAGGAATATCGACATGGGCTCCCTGATTTTTCTGTGTAAAACATATGTTGAAAATTAAAACAACTAATTTGAAATAGCTCATAGACAACCTGGGCAAGTAAGTGAACAGTATTTTAACAAAGTGTAATTACATCAACTCACAGATGGTATTCTGAATTTTGAAAAGCTTGTCCTGCTTTAAGGTTTAGTACTTGTGATTAAAGACAGTACTGTATAACCTAAAAGATTTAAGAATTATACTCTAGGAAGTCATGCTATAATAAGCTTTAGATCAACAGTTCATATAGCATCATGGGATTCTCAGACCCCCAAGAGAAAGAGTCCTAATATACTGTAACCTACAACTTTCCCCTTGAAATATCTTAGTTCTACAAAGCAATAAACCAGTCTGGACTAAGTTACTGAAGGTCTTTGAAGTACTGGAAGACCCATAAATAAGGTGAGTACTTTGGAGCGGGGGGCTCATTTTGTGGTGTACATATACAACTATTTCATAGTCAAGTTGATTTGTAGCTGCCTATACGTCAGTTTCCTGGGAGCAATAAATCTTCTTTCAAGCAAAACTAAAATGTCACCAGTATTTATTTCATGCATTTTTTTACCCCATCAGGAGAAAAAAAAGTCAGCATTCACATAAACTTCTATGCCCAACTTGCAGCTCTGTGCTAAAATTATGCTTCATAGTATGAAATTTTTGTAAATCTAAATTGTAAACATTGGGTAACAGATGTACCATTGCATGGTCAAAAAAGAGTGGTAACTGTCACTGGAGAAATAAAACTGAGTTATTGTTTCCAGTTTCAAAAGAACAGCAACAAGTCTAAAAAACTATATGTGATCTTTGTCCTTTTTTCCCCTCAGACACCTGCACTCATCTAATGTTTCACTGAGCCCTGAAAAATAAATGCATAGCTTCAGTCTCCTAATCCATGTGGCTCCAGAGACCACTGTTACATGAGAACTTAAACTGATGATGCTGAGCGTCCTAGGGGCAGCTTAATCTTTTTTAATTCAAATCAACTGAGTCCCATGTGGCGCTAGGATGATACTCTATATGCTGCAATCAGACTGACCTAGACTTCTTGTGCTCTAAATGATTAATGAAACTGCCTCCTAGTTTGTTTCTATGGTGATCTGAAACTTGACACGATGTAGGAATCTGCCATTCACGCTGAATGAAACGAGAAGGAGATAGCCCAGGAACAAAACTCCATCAGTACAGAGAAGACTGAATTTTAAGTCATTAGTCTCCTTGTATTTGGGTTGTTGACTCTTGAAAATAAGAGTCAGATAAAATATCCTATTTAATATAGCTTTAATTGGGTAGTTTACTAGTAAATTGTTTCAATATTAACAAAATGAGTTACTCTGTATACGGTGTTCTCTGTTTTCTTTTGATGGGCAAATGTGGGATAATGCTAGAGCAGTAGTTACAAAGGGTTTGTAGCTCCCTATAAAGAAACTGATTCAACTGTGAAAATTCTGCAATGCCTTTAAATACTGCAAATAATGCTCTAAGAAAAAAAGAAAAACAAATCTTAGGAAAAAAAAAATCTTTGTTCAGGTTTTACTGAGTGCATAGACTTGACTTCTTGTATCTTTGCAGTTTGATTCTGCCATTTCAAATAAGGAATGATTTAACTTACTACAGTGTTTTGAGGCTTTCAGAGAGAATAAATGCATTTCAATTTTATTTCCAGAGGGAGCATATTACTTTTAAATATTAAACTTTTAAACTTTAACCATTAAACTTTTAAATATTTTGGATAGTCCTGGAACCACTGATGAGTATCTGCAGTCACCCTTTGATCTATCTATTGTGGTAAAGTAAAAAACGTTTGAGAGAACATCAATAAATTAGTTTAGCTACCTCACCAGCCACACCACCATCAAACTCGGCTAAAACCGTCTGCCTGAATTTTTACTCAGTATCTAGAGCCAGGGTAGCAGCCCACACTGGATGCCAAGAGGCTATTGCTAAGCTGTAGGTAGTACTGGCTTTGGTTAGTTGCTAAAGTTAACTTGGTTGTGCTATTTCTGTAGCTTGACTGCCTTTAGAGCAGGCCTCATCTTTGCTCCTTCCTGTTCCCAGGCAAACACATTTCATAGAATCACAGAATATGCTGAGTTGGAAGGGACCCACCAGGATCATCGAGCCCAACTCCTAGCCCTGCACAGGACCATTTCCAAACCTCAATGACCATTCATAGACCGATGAGGATAAGGTTTTCTGAAGATGGTGGGAGCAGTGGAGCCCTACAATCTCTTAAGATAATTCGCTGGTGCTCTTTCTTCCTCTGTCGTTTAACATTGCTTTTATCGCCTCCATTCCTAATTCCCAGCCACTGAGCATAGCACTGTTTTTTGTCTTTTTACCAAGTCCCGTCTCTCCACCAACACAGGGAGAGATGCTGCTGCTCTTTTCCTTTCCATGTCTGTTTAAAGGGAATACTGCTGTGCTGTATGTTTGCCTCTGATGAGGCTACGCCAGTACTGATCTCCCTGCATCTCTCAACAGCTTTTCAGGAGGGCACAGCACATTCAAATCATCTCATCACTTCATCTGGAATCAATCACCACAGGTCCACTGATGTCAAGAAAACTATACTCATTTGCATCAGCACGTGACCTGGTCCTATCTCTTTGTGATCTTTAGATCAACAGTGCTCCCATTGGGATTCATGATCTCAGAGGAATCTAAACCCATTTTCTAATATATTTAACCACTGCCTGCCATTTTTCTTTCCTATCATAAAATACATTGTGACTACTGACCCAAATTCATAACAGCTCAAATTCTTTTGGAATGAATCTGGGACTATTTTCTTAATATTACACCCCGCATTCAGAGAATTCAGGCTTAGCAGATGGTTTAATTGATACTATATTTCTTGATAATCAGTTACCTTTGCAGATATAAAATATTTCATGTCCAGGATGTTTAAAGGAATCTGAAGTACTCAGTATTTTCAAACCTACCTTGATAGATATTGCCCCTGTATTTCTTCAGCTGTCTCAAAGTCCTTGTTTATATTACTGTCAGATGAAGACATAATGGTGCAATGGTTTGCATTTTCCCCAAGTTTTACTTTCTGGGATCGCACAATACCATAAGTACTTCGATTTTAATGTTTAGAAGAAAGGGCAGAGAGAAACAGAAATTCTTTAGGATTCCCTAGACAACAGACTCTACAATGCTGCACCCAGATTCCATTTTTTAGACAATCCCTTATTTGAGGGAAAAGTTTGAACTAGTTTTGAATATCTTTGATTATCAATAACAACTCTATAAGTACATGTCTCACTCAGTGTCTTAGAAGGATTACTGGAAAAATAAGTAATTTTCCTTTGGAAAAAAAAGCAGGTTTTGATTATTTTTGCATAAGAAACATGGAGAAAAGGAGTTCAAACAGAATAAAAATGTCTTGATGGCTATACAGGCCTCTTTGGAAGTGTGTCAGACCATGTTCCCATGATGCCTGTTTGGGAGAAGGTTCCCTTCCTGGACCTCCACATCCTAGGCCTTTGGGTTTGGTTTATTCTGTTGAAGCTGCTTCACTTTTGTAGCAATCAGTATGTATTTATAAGACCAATGGGAGAGGGACAATAATAGCCTCCTTATCAGGGCACTCACCTGGGGTGCAAGGAGATCCGAGTTCGTCATTACTACAAACCATATGGGCTGAATTCCTGCAATCCGTGTCTGCAGAAGAGCCCTCTCAGGTGAGGATACAGTGACCAGAATGATTACAGACCCTATCTCTTTTGTGGATAAAAGCACCCAGGAAGGAAGTGGGAAACTGGACAATACAGAGATCAATTATTTTGGCTCATGTAATGTTTTGGAGGTAAGTCTGCATGACAAACATTAACGTCCCTCTACCACTACCACTTCCAGGGAAGCAGCACGCTTCCTGGGAGGGTGAGCTAAGTACAGTCCTAGTTTCTGTGTGTATATGTCTTTTCCAAGCAATTAAACCTGAGCCTCTAGGGCAAAAATTGAGAACATGTTTACATGGATGAACGACAAAGTTGCTTTGCCTAGGATTGTGCCAGGGCAACTGTGTTGATTTGATGCCACCTGTCAAAAGCCATGTGGACACAAAATCTTCCTTCTCTGAACTCAAGGCCCAGGCTCATTTTGGAATAAAATCATGCATTGATCAATGTATCAGTGGTACTACACTTCTCACATGTGGTGCATTTTTGGGAAGCAAAGGCTTTGCAGCCTCTCAGGAAGGAGAACGCTCACTCTCCTGGCAAATGCTTCTCAACACAGTGAGAGCCACAAGCTCTCCTAGGAGACTTTTAGCAGACTTCTGTGCCAGTGATTGAAGAAAATTATGTCCTGTGACCCACACAGGAACAGAAAATACCTGTTTCCAGTTCAGGGAGACACTGCCAGAATGCAGGTATGGAGAACAAAGTCCAAATAGAACTACAATAATAATGCCTATGATTCCTTGAATCTTCATGGCAGGGTCCTTAATTTCTTTTTTTTTTTTTTTTTTTTTTTTTTGCATTGGCACAGCTCACAGCCTTGATTAGAGTTCTGGGATACTACTGGGACAACAATAGAAACGAATATTTTTAAATTATTATTGTTACAATGGCTCCAGTAATATTTGCCTCGGGAAAAGAGCAGTTTTATTGTTCTAGTGCTTCTTTCTACATCTTCTGGAGATGTATTCAGAAGGGAAGGGCAAATCTTCATTTTTGGAAGTGAGACGTGATAATTGATGAGATATCAGTTTGAAATCACTCACAGCGGGGATATACTTAAAATACTGTAAATCTTCTGAGAAATCAGTAATCATATACGAGTATAGAAGTTGGCTGCCTAGGTTAGGAGGAGGCATTGCATACCTTTTTTTTGTGTACAGTGGTTGGCACCATGCTTGCAGCTCCTGCCTGCTCCCGTTGGCAGCTGAGGGATAGCCTTGTGCTAGCACATGGACTTACAGAGCAGCGTGTGGATTTGCAGTGACTAATTATTTGAATATGAATCAACAATGCAACACTGTGGCAAAACGAGGCAAATGCTTGGCATTGAGTCACATTAATAAGAATGTCACGCAGAAAAGAAATGAGGTAATTATTCTGCTCTACTTCACTTGATAAGCCTCGGCTGGAACACTGCATGCTGTTGTGAGCACCACATTAAAAAAGAAATACATACTAATTGGAGAACTCAGAAGAGAACAACAAAAATGAGAAATCATTTGGAAAATAACACTTACATGTATGATTGTTCATAAACACATGAAGTGCTATTTAAAAAAAAGGAGCAATTATTCTTATTATCTTAATTCTAGACTAATACAGTCATTAAGTGGAGAAGAAATTGAAATGGGCAATGCCAGGGTTACAGGTTGAAATGCAATATAGAAACAATACTTTTAGAGCAAGAGGTCAGAGAACCTCTTGGCATCACCAGCTGTGGAAACAGTCCAGACTAGCCTGGACAGTAAAACTGGCTGGAGGACAATTGATTTCATTCCCCAAATGCTTCTGAGGTTTCCAAATTTAGCTTCATGTTAAATCAAAAAATGTCTACATTCTCTGAAAAGGGAAATGCTACAAAAATGGCACATTAACTAAAAGTTTTCTGTTTGACAAAATGTATTTAAAATGTAATTATTTTCTATTTCATCCTATAATTAAAATAAAAAGTGATGTGAAAAGAAAAAAACCAAAGCATTTATCCTAAAGGTGACAAAATGAAATATATCAACAATATCCTCAAACATGAAAAGGAGATTTTAAAAGAAATCAAAAGCATGATACCGTAAAATAATTTTGACTTTTAGTAGAACATTATTTTTAAATTAAGTGTATGATTTATTTCATTGTGTTTTGTTTTATTTTATTTTATTTCTTTTTTAAGCCAACTTTGTGAGTCACATGCTTAGAAGTACCTCCTGTTTTGAGACTTGTAAAGTTATAGTACAGCAAGAAAAAAAAAGGATGGTCTCTGAGGGTTGCTCTTGAAACTTGGACTTTTGGGCATGGTATTCTTTTTAAATATTAATTTCTAGTATATGTGAAATACTTCAGAAAGCACACAGATTTAAAATGTGTGCAGTGCTATTGATAAAATGAGTAATTTAATATACTCACTGTTAGTTTTCAGTAGTAAAACTTTCCAATTTAAAATCACATTGTGGCTTTTTACATTTGTGGAGGAAAAAGCTGATTTTTAGAACTATTCACTCTAAGCCACTAAAACAAATAGTGAGAGGGACAATATAGCTGTATAATACACATACTGGGTGTTGCTTTTTGGCCCTCACGGTCATGCTGCCTCTTCTTGCTTTCAGATTGCTACATTAGCAAATTGCCCGTCAGTTCTTCAAGTATGGCACTCGGCCTTTGCAGCCCTGGGGATATCAGTAACACAAAGATTGCCCCTTGCAAGCTGCAATGACCTGCGCCCTACAACTCTATCTATCACATAAAAATATACTCCTCTGCTACTGTCACTTTTCACAGCTCCATCTCAATATCTCTTTTCAGGTTTCCTGCTGACTGACAATGTCAGTTACAACATTTCACACAATTTTTCTTCTCTATGTGTGAAATTACATATCCAAGAACTGTGAAAAGAGAATCAGCAGGTCCCTGGTGCTGTTTCTCTGTGAGGAAGGAGAGTTAACCACCATCTAAGAAATCAGGAAGGGCAATTGCTCCAGGAAAAAAAAATCTATGACTATTTGTTCACATTTTAAAACACATCTGCTATGATTCTCTTCAAACTATTGTCAGAAAAGAAGGCTCACAGACACTACTTATGTCAAGAAATTTTAAAAGATATTACCAGAGATTAATTTCTGAATTCTTAATTTTAAACATTTTGATTGGAAAGATGATTTTATGAATAGTGTTCATCCAGTCAATTTCAAGTTTTGATTACTGAAACCTACTGACTACTGTTTGCCTGATAATTTCACTTAGGAAAATATGGCAGATTTATATACAATTCACAAAACAAAAAGAAGAAATGTATTTACAGACAACTATTTTCCCATTTCTTCTGCTCAGCAAGAGTAAAGTATATGTTACAGCTTCAGATCTATGGCTTTTTGTTTCTGTCAGTGACAGGAAAAAACCACAATTTGTTCACCAAAATACAACCAACTCATTTTCAGTAAGTCAGTGAATACCTTGCATTGCTATTTCTCCTGACATGTGTGAGAGAGGTCAGATGAGTGCACTGAGCGCAGTGAACTCAGGTGGAATCTCTTGCCATGTTGCCATGTCCTACACCTCACTGTTGATTTCCCCCTTTTTTTTTACTTTGCTCTGAAACTCAAAAGTAATCAGGGAAACTGGGACTCAATTGGTTCTGGTCTGAATAAGCAAAAGTGGAGTCCATGAGGTTATGCCCTTTGTGCCATAGCACCAGCACAGCTCACAGCAATGGAACTATGCAGATATATGTAGGTTGAGACATGCAGTCCATGTGTACATTTTCTCATATATTTCCACTTTACAAAAAATACCCCCAACCAAACCACCAAAGAAAAGGAAAATCAACATAGGCAAATCCAATTTGCAGTTAATCAGAGAGATGAAGTAAAATTACTCCAAAACTTCCTTTCTCCTTCCAAAGTGTCAACTGAATGACAACTTAGGTATTCATGGCATCTACCTCAAATGCTTACACAGAGGTCATTTTGTATATTTCTTTTGCTCCCATTAATGCAATTGAACATTTGGGAAACAAGGACAAGAGGAAGCTTCTTACCGTTGGTAAGCACTTGTTCTGGCAGTGTTTGTCTGAAATCTGAAGAAAGAAATCACTTACCCATGAAGGAATACAGTGGAAATGGAAATGCCTGTGCCCTATTGAAACTCTATCTGTACTGCATCAAGTGAGGTCATTGATGAAAACTAGTGCTACATGACAGCTTCTCCCCCATGCTTTAAATAATTTTCCAGTAATTAATTCTTATTAATGTAAATTTGATTCTGTAAAAGTTTTAAAGTTATATTTTTTGTGAGTGTTTTTCTTTGCCTATTTCCTTAGCAGTCCCTCTCACTAAAACAATGTTTTTATGCCTGAATTATGCTGCTCTTGGCATCAAATTTCAGGCAGTTTTTAATTATTAAAAATTAGATATATAACTCAGAGCTTCCCTAGGATACTCATTGTATATGTTATCAGAACTTATACACCAGATCAAAACAGAACTTACTGTCCTTGCAAGTGATCTACAGGTTGAATTTTTAGTTGGATAAACTGTTCTTGTACACTTCCTCCAGTCTACTAACATGAACAGTCTCTTCTTTAATGTTAGACACAAAATTCCTCTCTGATTCTATCTGATTGTCATGGTGATGGATTTAACATATTGTGTGCTTTGCAACAGTTTATGTCCATGTCCTAGAAAGTAGCTAAGAGGGTTTTATTTAATTAGCAGCAAACACAGTCAGTGGGGTTTCATATCATACAGTGCGTTTTTTTCCCCCTGCACGTAACTGAAGAGTAAAGCAGAACAGCAGAATGATCAGTCCCCTTTCTAAATGTGCATAGAGTGAACAAGAATTGTGTAAGTTATTGCTCTGGAGATTTTAAGTGTTCAAGTGCCACAGGCAGCACTTGAATATCTCTGGAAACAAAGAGATATTTTAAACCACATTGGCTCATTCAGGTTACAGACAATCTGACGCACTGTAGTAGTAGATTTTCTTGATGAATCCCAAGATTTGGACTTGCAAACCCGGTTTAGCCAGGGCTTGTAGCTAAAAGTCAGTCCAGGAAGGAAAGGTGTGTGTCAGTCCTATTTTCTGGCACATCCTGGTCACTTAAGTATTTTTCTTCCGCCCTTTGAAAACAATGAGAAAATTAAAAGTTTTAATTTTGTATCTATTCACCTTTATACATGGGTCTTAAGCATTGAAAGGCCATTCTGTATAACCACTAATATTTCATCCTTTAAATGTGAGCTTTTACTTGCAGATTACCCTGCTTCTGTGCTGTGTAGGATCAAACTGCTTGGCAGGGCAGCAAATTTGATTTGCATTAGGAGAGGGATATTACGCATATAGGATTTCACAGTTCATTTTATATCCTAATCATCAGAAGCCCTTATTTGGGGTCTGAACCAGAGGGATTTGCTGCTTGAAAAATCAGTGTATCCAATATCAAAATATTTCAAAAAGTTAATTTCATTTCATCTCTCCAAAGTCAGTTAATGAAAGGTGCAATTCTAGTGAACCGATTCTTTGGTCACAAAACTCTCTGAGTCCTCTTTAGTTTCATTAAGAGTGAATTAATGTAATGTTAGATGCTGACATTTAAGGGTCGCTGCACTCCTATACATTGCAATAGAATGGATACCCATTAAAAATATTATAAGACTAATCCTGCAAAGGGTGAATCACAAGCTGAGGATGCTCAGCTCTCCTTAGGGGCTACAGATTTCTAGACAGATCTCTAATGACCCACTTCTGCTCTTCTGATGCTCATGCTCTCCAAGCCATTGTGACTGCTCCTTTTTCCCGACTCACTGTGAGTTTCACAGGGATCAATACCCTGCCTTCAGGGAGATGCCTGAATCCATATCCATTTCCATGGAAGTAACGAAGATTATTGTCAGAAAAAACCCTGCGGCACAAATGAGGTGAGGAATGCCCACATTTTCCCCTGTTGAGGGAATTCAGAAGGGAGGCGGTTTCCAAAATCTGTCAGACAGACCTGTCAGCATTTTAACTCAAGGTTACTAAAAGCCAGGAAAAAGAGAGCAGAGTTACTTGGATGAGATTAGTCTGTCATGGTGTATCAGTTTGGCCTGGCTCTCTTGCCAGCATGGACTTAGCAGTTCAGGGTACTCAGGCTGTCTTCTGACTGCTGCTGCTGGCTTCAGGAGAAACAAAACCCCCTTTATTGTTCAGACCCTCCCACCCAGATCCACAAAACTGAACCTCTGGGTCCAGTGGTTAGTTAGGGTCCTCTTAAACCAAGTACAAAAGCAACAAGGTGAAGCTGAGAGTTGGATGCTGACCTGAGAGTCAGCATAGACCTGCAGTAAAGTCACAGGCAAGTCACTTCACTATTCAGTTTTTCTATCTGTGCTGATTTCCTTCTGAACTCTGAAGACCATGACTGAGAAATGAACACAGGCGTCAAACCTAAGTACCATGCTTTAAAAAATTCTGAGAAGAAAACCATCAAGACTTTGACACATATCTAAGGAAAAATATTAGCATTTTAATTATAATAAGACAATTTAACTCAAATCACAATCCAGTTGTAATTGATTTTAACCATGTGGGTCTTGATATAGCCATTTAACACGACAGGTTAAACACTAAATACATTTAAAACTGCAAGCTACAATATGGGATGTTTTATCATCAGAGCTAGTTCCAAAGAACATGGTATTGTAGAAAGAAAATACTTACTGTATGTGAGGTTCTGATAGTTTTCAGATAGTTCTCTACACTTTTGGCAAAGTTTAAGTCTCTAAACTTCCCTAGATGATGTGGTGCACAAGTATAGGCTGATCAAGTGAAATTAGTCCATAAATCCAAAATGAGTCCTCTTAGCAGTTTCCAAATGATGCCTATGCTGGAAAATACACTCCTTTAGGGCCTCTTGGTATTTACAATACGATTGATAAGCTCCAATATTTGAAAGAAATATCTGCACATAGGCAGACATCCTTCAAGGCAGGATAACAATTTCAGTGCAAGAGTGAGAAGTTACTACTAATAATCCAGTCTCCAACCATGAGTTCACAGTTCTAAATCACTGGTTATACAGGGGGGAATTAAAGGATGTCAGACTCCTGGTCTTCATCAGCACCTCTCCCTTTCACTTCCTATCCAATCGCTTCCTCACACAAGGATTCAAGTTGAAGTAAAATAAGTGTCCGGATAGTCACCCCTTACAGCCATTTCTGCCTCTGAGATTGCACCAGCAGAGTCAACTTAGGAGAAAAGATACTGCATGTTAATTTAGTCAGAAAGTCAAGAAGCTGCATAACCAGCCTGGAAGAGTCTGCCTACACTAAGCCAGAATCAGGCTTTGTGTTCTGCTGTATCACATTGACCTATTTTATGTCTGAAAGTTGTCAGAGCTTGGACATTATTGTTAACAAAGTGAAAAATAATCACCCCATGACTATCTAGAGGACAGTACCAGAGAATTGTGCAAAATAAAAGTAATCAAGAAACATAAATCAACTTCAATATTTAATTATGACAGCTTGTGTCCAGCTAATTTTCCCAGGCTTCAGCCAGCACTTGTAATGAGTCAGTGACAACTAGCAGAGGAAGTGCACATTGGCTACAGGCCTACCAAGGATGTTAGGTATGACCTCACTTTTCAAAAATTCCTGAGATTTTGAGAGAAGTACTCTCACTCACTCACACTCACACACTGGGAGTTCCATTTAAGACTCCTTGCTCTTCTGGTTGAGAGAAGGTAAATGGTATTTTTCTGCTACTGTAACTGCACAGAGGTTGTAGCACCACCTTCCAGAGCAACTGCCCTTTTCCTTCTTTCTCATCCCTTTCCCTCAAGAATTCTTACGCTACAAGGAATGTTTTCATGGTACTCTGTGGGGTTTATAAATTGAAAGATCAAAGCCTAGCATGGAGAGCTATCAGATCAATGAGGCTGACTTTTTACAGTCTCTGGGCACCAAACTTCAAGACTCATTTTCTGAGCCCTTTTGCAAATGGGACACAGGAGAGTTTGCGAAGAGCGGGTATCATTATAGTTCAAGCACATATCTCAACAGAGAAAACATTCATCCTTTTTGTTGCAGACACCCGATTGGATATGCCATGTTCTTTCAACTGCTTGATTGTTATTTGGCAGTAGTTTCTGAGCAATTTCAAATTTAATAGTTATGTGTTTCAAATAAAATGCCTGCAGTACAGCAGACTCCAAGAATATGCATATTGTATGCTTACATCTAAAATTAATAACTGCTGTTAGGACAAATAAGTAAAGGGAGTAATATGTCATCACTGGGCTTTTGTTTAGACTAATTTGTGTGATGTCTGCTCTACATCATGCAATACAAACATTCTTCCCTCTGGCTCCAATATTACAGTCATACATTTGGGATGAAAATGGTATAAGAGGAAAAACAACCTGTTATTCTTTTGGTTTTGACTAAAATGTTTTGTTTTGGGTTTTTTTTCAGGAAAAAATGAACTTATTTAAGGTAGAAGAGAAATACTGCACTTTACCTCAAGGACTTCCCAGGCTCTCCTCTGAAGTCATGGAGGTTTGAGAAGAGTCTGGGTTAATCCATAGATAGGATTCAGCAGAGTGGAGAAACTACTCATGGTGAAACATATCACATGTTGTCCATCCATCCATCCATCCATCCATCCATCCACCCACCCATCCAAACTGAAAGTCACAAAACAGGACTAGAGAGCTACTCAACACTAACCAGACAACTTGAAACCAAAGTGCTGGGGCTTTCCTCTGCTTTCAGAGCCTCACAAAATTAAGTGTTGTTAATTCAGCCATTGCTGGTTCTAGTGAAATTAGGTGAGAGGGGAGGTGACAACCCATACAGTAGGGAAGGGATATTTTTCACTGCAGCAGTCTTGTGAACAAGTGGGAAATGCACAAAGGAAAGCTTTATATGTCATGCAGGGCTTTCCCTGTGGCTTCACAGAGCCTTACTGTGCACCACTTCCTCAGAAAGCCCTTCAGAAACACTTCAGGCACCCTTATATGATAAATATTCAGCTAGGTCCTTGGCAGAAGACTAAAGTTTTAGTTACCATAAATGACATGCTTTCTGCAGCAACTAGCAGGCTAATCCATGGAGAGAGAAGCAATTTTTTATTTAGTCCTAAGCAGTACCTGAGGCCTCCTTCAAAATGAAGGATCACTCTTTCAGACTGACCATAAAGTACTGGAAATCAACATTCCTATAGCAGTGAACACTCAAAATTGTATTTTAAGGAGGGGGAAGTATATAAAAATGAGAAATCTTGTTAAAATGGAATTTAAAAGGAGCAACCAAAAGAATAAAAATTTGCAGATCCCAGGTTTATACATGTTATTAAAGTTTCAGAGTAATTGTACATTACATACAAAAAAAAAAAAACCAGAAACCAAACCTTAAAGGACCACACAAAAAAGGTATCATGACTGTATAAAATACTATGGGCAGCTAATTGAGGTAAAAAGAAATCCTTCGAACAGTGGAGCTCATGGGGAGCAATGAAGAAAATAGAAAAGAACGTAAATCGTAGCAAGTCAAACGTTAACTCACATTAACAAAAAGATTGTTAAGTAACAGTACACTAAAGGCATAGAAAAGTAGTAATAAAATATTTTTTTTCAAACATGTGAGCAGAAATTCTGACAGAGACTTTGCAGGATTGATAGATGATACTGCTGTAATAGCAGTGCTTATGAAGGACAAAGAAATATGCATGGGGTGAGGAACCCCAATTGCACACAGTCAGTTGTGAGCTCTAGATTAGCTATTACCACTCAAAAAGAGATCTGGTAGTTCTTGTAGGGAGCTCAATGAAAATGTCAGATCAGTGCTTAGCAGCTGTAGAGTAACAAGTAGAATGTTAGAAATCATCAAGAAAGGAACAGAAAACAAAGTAGAAAATGCTGTATACAAATCTGCAAAAAAAGCCTAAACCTTGAATTCTAGATCCTACGTGTTGGGGTGGGTGAGCTGCCTGTGTGAACGCTTCATTCAAGGTCCTTCTTCCAATGCCAGAAAGACAATAACTTGGAAGTGCATCTTAGTGATATAAGCTAGTTTTTGCTTCTTTATAAACAGCTTTTGTAGTTTATGAAATGCTGCCACTGGGAAAAGACAATAGCTTATAACCTTTTTCCCAGCTTGATATGACCATATATTTAGACATCTTACTATCTAGGAAAAGGCATGCTCAGTCATTAAGTGCCAAAATTACTCAACAACACCAGGTTTCACAAAAGCTACCCTCTTAACAGGGGAACAGCCTGGTGGCCAGCTGAAACCCCTGCCAAGGATGCCTATGCTGTGAAGGTTGTCCTGTCAGGTGAAGATGTTCAGCCCTGAACCTCCCATGGTGGGAGGTGTCTGTAATGGCTCTCAGTCTCTGAATGTGGCTGGGTGAAGGGATAGCAACAAGCCCCTATTTCCTTCCCAAAAGTAAGTTTCAGCATTTTCCTGAAGTATAAGAGATATAGATTATTATGTCTCTGCTTAATATGATCCTCACTCCCAGTAGATTGCCTTTGGTATCATGTCTAAGATGTCTGTAGGTGGGATACTCTAATTTCTTCTGGAGCAGGCTGCTCCAATCTGTTTAAAATATTAAATATCAATGACTGAGAAAGAAAGAGGACATGATTCTACAGGCTGGTGTCTGAGTCATTCAGGGAAAGTGAGGAGAAATGGATCAGAGTTGCTGCTCTGGTGAAGATACTCTTCCCATATTGAAAAGCATTATATCTAATAAGTGACAGGTACTTTTTCACTGTCTTCATGTATGGATTAACTAATGTTTATGGTAGCAAAGTGAAAAAGTCAGTGGAAGGAGACCTTGAATCTGAGAATGTCTTCTTGCCTGGTATTTATTTGAGAACCCCTCTGCGGCTCATGGTTCAAAGCACTTCAGAATGGATTTGAATTCTCAGTTTACTATTTCATGTGTGAATTGAGTATATAGTTCAGTATGAATCTTATTCAGATGCCTACTTGAAAGCGTCCTTCAGGTGAGAACAGCAACCTATCGTAAATACTGATAAGGTTGAATGGTCAGATTGCCTAGTGACAAGATGATTTGGGTCATTCTGGGTTAACCTTTCTGTGTTAGAGGAAGTTTCATTTCAGAAGTATAGCTACTTCCAGATTCATGGATGTTGAGGACTTACGTACCAATGGTGGTAGAAAAGTCCACAAGTTGTTTTGTGGATTTATTACCTACCTAACTGCTCATCAGTTTCAGTGAAGATAATCCTTATGGGACCATCATCTTTTTGCAGATGAAACTGGCAGGACCCAGCTTTCAGGGCACTCATTGTAAAGCTGACCATTTTTCTGATGACTTCTCAGCTCGTGCATCTTGAATAGCTAAATCCATATTCAGATCATCTTTTTTTTTAGGTTTTTGACAGTATCAAAAAGAAGCTACAGAAGCATTAACCTATTGGTGGTGGACATACCTTTTGGAAGCCAGTCCAGGACTGGAAGGAATGCTTGTTACACCAGAAAATCCGGTGTACCTCTTTAACTTCTTTTCCAAGTGCAAAAGAAACTCCCCCAACCTCACTTCTCTACTAAACACGTAATAAAACATCAAAAAGGATTTTTTACACAAATCTGTGCACGACTTCTTCCTAGGGAAAGAGGGTAAGAACCACACACGGTATGTTGCTTTAATGAGCTACTGGATAGCCATCTGATCCTGCTAATGAAGGGTGTGGCACAAGAGACAGAGCAAACCAGAAAAGGAGACATGGGCTTTTACATTAACTCCTTTTTTTGCCAAAAGCAAGTAAGAAAGTTCAGATGAAGAGATCCTTTTTATGACCCCTGCCTTTGATTTCCTTTTGAAAGCAAGTTTACTTTTTTCCAAGAACTGACCTTTGATGATTTTTCGTTGAACGTTGTAATTTCTCTTCCTCATTTTTCTTTTTCATAGAAAGGCCAATGATATTACAACCTCTGGAATACTGAAATCTTTGGCACAAGGAGGTGGTTATTGTATAAGTCTACTATAATAGGTCAGAATCTCAACTGGTGTGAATTGCTATAGCTCTATCAGAGTGTTGCTGATTTATACTAGTAAATAATATGGGTCTGTTGCTCTAACTGCCAGAATTCATACTTCAGTAAAAATACCAGGTCCCATTAAAATCCTTCAGTTGGTTTCTACTGGAAGAGCAGAAGCCCTGTTACTCTGTTCCAACACCTAATTGCCATCTGGAACCAGTAGCAACCACACGAGAATTTTAAACTGCAATATTGAGAAGCCTTCCTCCGCTTGGGTTTGATTCACTGTTGCTACCCTACATCTGTGTAACTTCAAAGAGTAGAGTCCTCCATGCTGAATTCAATGCCTTGTTCTTGCCTAATCACTTTCTTTGCAACCATAATTTTTTTTCCCTCTCCTAAACAATTTCTTCCTGTGTTTGGAGGGAAGAATAGGCTGTAAAGGAAAAAGGAACATTCTGTCTCCTCTCTGAGACTAACATTTTCATCCTCCATTTACAAACCAAATATAAAAGCTGTCTGTATCATATTTCCTACACACATCTTGCTGGTTTCGGTTTTGCCATAGTCATCGTCACTCCAAAATGTTTTCATTTTTTCTATGAACTACCAATTTTATGAATTTACCTTTAAATTCTTCCCCTTCTGACTGACCCCACATATTGTTTTGTGACAAATACAATCACATTAGCAAGTTTTAAGGCATGTTGGCTTAAGAGACCGCAGAAAAGAGGACTCTGAGCCAACTTAGTGTATAAGATAAGATAAAGAGGATAGGTCCTTTAATTTCAGGCCTGAGGCTCACAGGAATACATATTGACGTGCCTCTCATGTCCACAGGGTTCCACAATTTAAGATATTCCATCCAATCCCCAGATCTATCCACCCCCCCACTCCTCCCCCGGCACACCCCTCTGGAAATTGAGGCAGGGCACTCTGGGACCCCCTCTTCCCCACCTTCCTCATCATCACAGCATGTTCAGTTCTTGGAGCTTCTCCAAAGTTCTGGGTTTGAAGGTCGCTTTGCCTGTGTGATATCTTTTTGTTCAGGCCAGGGTGTAGATGTTCTTAAACAGAATGAAGGCCTGCCTTGAGGGAAGTCTAAACAAGCTAATGGAATTTTGAGGGAGTGATATGGAATGGGGTTACAATGCTGAGTAAACATGTAAACTACTGTGCTAAGGGTAAGCGATATAATACAGCTACTTCTAAAATCTACAAAAAGCTAAAAATTCAAAAATCCATAGGCATCAGGCAGAAAGGAACATCAGTATGACTCAGCTTTGCCTACTGAACGGGACAGGCCAAAGTATTTGCCCCAGTGACCATTTTGTCAGTTTAATCAAAAGTTGTTTTCTGCATGCATATGTGAGGAAGATATCTAGATTTTAAAGATTTCAAATGTGGAATTCACTCTAGGTAAACAGTTCAAGTTTACATCTGTGTTTTTGTGTTTGTTTGTTTGTTTCATTAAAAGAATAACACGATACTATATTCAAAAAGGAAGATGTTAAACTTTATCCAGCAACATAGTGCGAGTGACATGGGTCCTGATGCAAACACCTTCTCTAAATTTGCCCACTGGTGCTTATCCCATGAATTACCATTTTTGTAGCATGAAGTGTTCATCTCCCAAACACGTGGGAGCCACAGTATCTGCAATGTCTGCACAAAAGCTCTTAGCACGCCTCATAAGCAAGTGTGGTTATTGCCTTGGGCAGTAGACAAGATCCTAAATTTTCTTGAATCTGTGAGACAGAACTTCTCACACTGGTGCATAAAAGTAAATGCAAATGTAATGGAGATTAGCGTGAAATGTCTGTACTATCAGACCCCCAGGTACCACGTGGTACTGAGTGTTTTTAAACGTTGTAGATGAAGATAAGAAAAAGGTTCTGGAAGCAATAAAAGCAAAACACGGTTCTGCTGAAGATGTCCTCACAGACAGCAGAGGACAGACAATGATTTAAGGACTCTATGCATGAGATTTCAGCACCCTGCACAAAATCTGGGAAAGATGAGGAGAACTGTTGCCCTGACTGAGAAGGGGAACTAATCTTTGAATGAACTACACTCATTTTCCGAGAAAGGCAAAGCATATGTACAGAGCTGTTTCTGCAATGGCTAGAGTACCATAAACCCAATACCATTATGGATGCTAATGAGTCTAAGTTCTCTTTTAGTCAACCAAGTAGTACATTTCATAATGTATCATTCATCCATAGCTTGCCTCCGCAGTCATGTCAGTATTTGACACTTAGAATTGCTCAGATACGTTGTGTATCCTTTTTAATCACTCACAGGGAGGATAATACCTTTGCTTTGCTGCAGAATGAGGATAAAACTGGAGACTGACAACATTGTGCTGCTGTGGAAGTGAGATAACATTTTAAATGATATGGGCTGCATCCTGCAAGTACTAATTTCTGCTGCTGCATGTGTAATAGATTTACTTTCAGTGGTCAGTGTGACACCAAGAAGTAACAGTAAAATAGAAGCAGTATTATATAGCTAGTTACCTTAGGGAGGATTCCCATCCCAGGTTTCCATGCTTGCTGTGCAATGGCAGCTAGTTAATGTTGTTCATAGAATCATAGAATAATAGAATATACTTAGTTGGAAGGGACCCACAAGGATCATCAAAGTCCAGCTTCTGGCCCTGCACAGGACAGCCCCCTGAGAGTATCATCCAAATGCTTCTTGAACTCTGACAGGCTTGATGCCATCACTGCTTCCCTGGGGAAGCAGCCTGTGCCCAACTACTCTCTGGGTGAAGAACCTTTTTCTAATATGCAACCTAAACCTCCCCTGACTTCAGGACATTTCCTCGAGTTCTGTCACTGGTCATCAGAGGGAAGAAGTCAGTGCCTACCCCTCCTCTTCCCCTCTTGAGGAAGTTGTAGACTGCAATGAGGTCTCCCTTCAGTCTCCTCCAGGCTAAACAGACCAAGTGACATCAGCCACTTCTCCTACAGTTTCCCCTCAAGGCCCTTCACTATCCTTGTTGCTCTCTTTTGGATGCTATTAGTTTTTTACCTTTATGTTTGTATATGTTCATATTACACCTGAGACTTGCATCACTTGGACATCACTGGAGACCCTGTGTGTCACCGACAGAAATTGCTATTAAGATTACGGATGTGGACTTCCACAGCACAAAAGATGCTAAAACCAAAGCAGAACCAGTACAGAGAGTGCTCCACTAGGTCTCATCACACCCATCTGTGGGAGTGCTGAAAGCAGGAGGGATGTGAGAAGGGAGGATCAAAAACGAAACCTCGCCTATTCCAATATTTCTTGAGTTCAGCCCCATTACTACAATTGTCTACTGCAGAAAAACTTAATCAGCAGGTTTAATGCCATCTCCAAAACAATTGTAAGTAAGGTTAACAGATTTTTCAATGCACTAGTGTCTCTCTTTCAAGTAATATATCTTTCTGAGTTGTTTAAAAAAGGAGTGAAGTGAATCAATGAGTTGTAACAGTCTAACTTTGATTGTACATCTTTTTTTCTTCCACTGTAATTTTGTGTATTTTAAGAAAATACTTCTTTATGTGTTGTTTATGTCCAAGTATTACAAGTATTACTCAGAGAAGTATAAAAGAAATACCCCTTCTACACGGATGTTATATTCAGATTCTATTTGCACATATTCAGTATAGTTATAGTTTAAGTGGGCAGTTTTCCATACCCACATAGGCAGTATTTTCCACATAAAGGTTCGTATTGGCTTTAGACCCACCCACAAACTATTTACTTGCATGGTATACATATAATGATCAAGCTCATAGCTACTTCGGCCAAACCTAAATATTTTAGCTTGTACTTCTTTTGTAAGCCATTTTGTCCTGAATAAGTTGCTTCCAGTTTATAGTTGCTTTTATGAGGTTTCCTGTGCAACATGTTTTCTCTTTCACACAGATTTTGACTGCAGTCTCAAATTCAAATACAGATTTTGAGCACTCAAAATGTTAGGAAAGTTTTGTTTTGGCTGTCTTGCAAAGTATGGTCTATTTGCAGAAATGGGATTTCACTTTAAATTCAATTTTTTAATCTCCCAAAAGTTCAGCAGAACTAAGTAATGCAAATTTTTATTTATTTTACTTTGTTCGTCTATTAGACATCAACTTGATTCTAATTGCCAGACAGAATTTGAAGCAGTTCTGCAAATATGAGAACAGGCAAAATGCTAAGCAGCAGCACAAGCCATAAAACCCCATTTCCCACTCACTTTCAGACCCCTCCCACTGAACCCTTTCTCAAGCTATTCCTAATGGAACTATTGTAAACATGCTCTTCTCCCTGGATTTTCAGATGGAAAATATGATGACATTGTAAGCTGCAAAGCAGCATGGAGCAAATGAGGACATCTCTGCAACAGTCAGCTTCCCATAGAAATATCATCTGCATGTATGTCCTTCAATCTTGGGGAAATGTCCTTCCAGGCTTGAGAAAATTTCCAGTTTGGAGCAACCCCCTGATGTAAAATGAGCATTTTCTCAAAGGAACACCTCCTAAGCACAGGAAGCTTTTCTAGGTAGGGATATTCCCAAACAACAAGAAAATCCTCAAAGGGGAAACACCAGGTGATGTGAAATCTTGAGAAAAAGGAGGCAACATGCACATACATGCATACAATGTGAAATCTTCTGGGGAAAACATGCTGTTCAAAGGGTTTTGTTTTGAAGAAACCACCCCCTGCTGTGGTAGTAAGTATACATGTATGATTACTAAGATGTCTAATTAAATTATCCTTATCTGAATGCCAGCTGAACTTAACAAAGCAGATAATAAGTTCCAGAAGCAGATACCCATGTGGGGGGCCAAATTATTTTACTTCCAAAAACTGGAGCTTGAAATTAGAGATGCGTAAGTAATAGAGAACATGATTTCCCTCCACCCCCAGTGTCTGCACCTGAACTGGTATTTCCATCAGACAGATCATGGAGCTGAAGTGAAGCTAAATATCTGGCAGATCTACTTTCACAACTCTACTTCTGTGAAGACGCTGTAGTTTGCCTTCTAACTCCACTTTAAGAAGTGGGTTTCCTACGGATTTGTGCATGGACAAATGGGTGTGATACGGTCTTATGTTCTTGCAATAATTAAACATCGGTTACAAAGAATCAGAGTATTATCAACTCTTGATTATTTTTCAGAGATTTATCTTGGCTGCAGATTAATTGTGTCATGCATGGAGAGGCTCCAGAGATAGTTCTGCATAGAGCCAACTTCTCTGGGGGAAAGCTATCCGTCAGGTCACAGCCCAGCTCAGATGCCCTAACCTCTTTCACACAGACTGAAGATTGAACTGTAACAGTCTGGAGCATCAAGGCAACTTTGTACAGAAGCCATCAAGTCTTCCACACAACACTCCTGGATCTTCCAGTCCTGAAGAACACTGTGCTTTCCAAATATATTTGGCATGTGCCCGTGTTAATTTAACCCATCCCTGGCCCTGCTGGATCAAACATAGATCCTGAAAATCCATTGACTCAGACATTTCCAAGATCTTCATATTCTGAATGGACTTCTTGAAGAGTTGACATAGATCTGATGCAGCCCCTGAGAGAACCAGGGCTCCTTCAGCCTGTAGACCCGAGGAGCACAGTGCAGAAACCAGATTATCTTCAGTATCAACACAAGCCAAATATGGCCAACAGTGAGACAGAGCTAATTACCTTGTTAGATTTTACATCTCATCTATTAGATTTAGGACTCAACCACTTTCCAAAATGTTCCATGGGATTAATTATTGGCATGCTCTATAGCACAGGAGTGGCCCAGGCTTTTTGGGCCAGTACCCAGTCAATGCCTAGCCCCGGCACAGGAGAGTGCTTTGCTGACAGGTTTTTTCTGGAGCCAAGGCCTCTTTGGAGAAACATGGTTTACATGGCAGAGAAGAGAGGAGTTCAGTGGCATGAGTTACAACCAGGCCTCTTTCTACTAAGGACTGCAAGCAAGCAGATCATAGCCACTTTCCTTCATCTAACCTATGGAGCCACACAAAGTGTCAGGGTACCTCAGCATCGGGGTCTGCAGCTGTTTATGGCAACTCTGGGTTATTAGTTAGCAATGGGCGACTCATCTCCACAGAGCCTGCTTTGAGCTACTGTTCTACCTGTGCAACCAGAGACAGGATCTGAGCAGCCTGTTGAAGAGATTGGTAATTTGGGACTCAGCTGGCATTACTTAGCAGTTCTCTAAGCAATATACTCTATGTACTCACAGTGAGTCAAGTTCTCTGGGCAATTTTTCCTTTTTCTGCAACACAAGCTGAACATTAGTACTTCATCTTGGACTAGTTAATGTATCTGTGGAGTCAACAAAACAATGCAAAGCAACCTATTTTTCAGTGCAGTGTGATAGGCCAAATCAATACTAGACACATTATGCCACGTGAGGTGTGATCATCTAAACACACTCATGCAGAAATTATCTACTGCTGATTCAAAATGAAATTCACTGATCCAGGGAGCATTCTGTTGGCTTGGTTAACAGCAGAATGTAAAAATGGGGATCAGATGTCAGCCTATCTATTAACCTGAAATATTAGAACTTGAGCTAAACTTCAGGAGGACCTTTCCTGGAGGCAAGGACAGTTCACGAAAGTATCAGGCCTTAAGGAAGAGTTAAGACAGTGCAGGTAAGCAACTGCTTGTCCCTGACAATGGACCCTGGTGAAACAGCCTCACACTTCTATACTGCAGCAGCCTGCCCCACATAAGCTAAGCACTACTGATTTCATACCAGCACTATCTATCAGGAGCTGAACAGCTCTGAGTAGAACCAGCAGAAGCTTCTACCCTTGCCTGACCTATCTGACCAACTCTTGGTCAGGAAAATTTCTTCATACTTCAGGCACATTATGGACAGCAACATCAGTATGTCCTTTGAGGAGGTAGTAAATCTAGTATATTATATGTGTGTAATATATATATTCTATAGATTTGCATATGTATTATCACAAGTCATACATGATGTTACTTATGACAGTCTCTGCATTGTGATATACATAAAAAAAAATTGTAGCATTTAATTTCTGAACAAAATTTTCCCTTTTTTAAAATTTTCATTTTTTTTTTTGTTGCTAATTAGTATGTCACAATGGTAAACATAAGGGAACAATATTTTAATACTAGACTAACACTTTTGGAGTTTGAGAAGTGTGAGTGTGTTATGCTGATAACATAAAACAGTATGCCTCAGGAAACTAATTTTCTATGAAACTTATTTTTTTCTGTGAAGTCTAGCATAAGAAATCACATAAATCCGACTTTTGCTTTGTAATTCTAGTGATACTGTGAAAGGTTATAAAGAACAGATTTGGCTGCAAGAAATGTCTATGGTGAAGGTAAAACTCCCATGGAACAAAGTTTTTCTCCCTCATACTGCAGGTGCAAGCACAGTGCAAAGTCTTGGTCAAGAACTGCTCATTCGTTATAGATTTCCTTCATAATATTGCCAAAGGCAGCTTCAAAGATTTCATAGAAATTACGGTCAGAAGGTACTTTGAGATCATTCAGTCAAACTTCCTGGTACACCACTACCAGGAAGCACTAACCAAATTCCTTATAACCAGCTAAGGAACTTGGATGCCTCAAGTATTTCAGAAGTCCAGAAGACTGGAAATATTCAATATTAGAACAAGTTAAGTATTAGAGCAATTACAGACAGATGTTTTTAAGTCTGGGGAATTTTAGATGAATTATCATTACTGAAGGAGTGGAATTGTTGTTCATGAAAAATTAAGGGCAAAAATAAGAAAAACATAATTTATTATGGTCTCATGGAAATTTGGCACCATCAGATGAAATTACTTCTTTTTCCTTTCTTCGTAAAGTTACTTTTCCTTACAAAGGACAACTGCATTGCTATATTACACTTTGACTTCTCCAAGACATTAGATTTAGTGTCATGTGAAAAGCACACGTTAGGTTATCTAAAAACAGTATTGCAGATATGTCTGAAGTGTGGCTGATAATAAGGAAATATCAAACAATTTTCCCAGTGAGATTCCAGCAGGACCAGCTCTTGGTACAGTAGTATTTTTCATTTATATGAAAGATCTGAATAGTGTTGTAGAGTCCTTGCTGGAAAAATCTGCACAGGATTTAGAGATCCGTGAAGCAAAAAATACTGAAAAGGAGAAATTACTGTTGCAGAGTGACGTGGATAATTTGATGAAATGGTCATGATCTGACAGAGTGCATTTTCATATACCTAAATTCCAGGTATTAAATGGGAGACTGAGGAATACAGTCCCTTCTTAGGAGGTGAGAGGTTTTATCCTACAAAGTAACAAGTCAAAGGAAAGATTATGGTGTCATTGTGGATAATTGACTCAACAGGCAGCCTCAGGGCAAGCTGTGGCAAAAAACTAATGAAAACCTTGGGCACATAAAAACGAAAAGTACCAGGGAAAAATAGGAGAGTCTTCTGTGGCCTGTGGACAGGCTCCAGGTGAGGTGTTAATCTCTAAATCCACTACCAGGTAAGAGAGAGGTTTTAAATCCTAGTGGGCATGCTGACTTTGGGCTGCACACACATGTTGGTGGGAAGAAGGATACTGTAGCTTGCTTCAGAGCATCTTCCCAAAAAAGCTGGTCTCAAGTCCAGGCTGTAGAGCAGGATTGTCCCCAGGGCTAGTACAAGAAGTCATGGCAGCCCCATATAGGGCATAACACACCTACCTGCACGTACCATCAGATCTTCCCATATAGGCTGAGAAAGGCCTTTGTCATTTAAGGATTTTCATTCACCCCACAGCGAATAGTAGCTATAAATTACAAATGTCGAATGGATTTTGCTGTTATTTTTACTGACAGGACTTTTTAATTACATTAAATTTCAATTATTTTCCAAAACAGAAACTTGTGACTGACCTCATATTTTTTCTCAGCTAGTTATGTACTAATTTCTTGAGGTATTTAATTTTTTTTTTTATTTAGTAGGAGGAAGAACTACTATACCTACTAGGAATATCATAACAAATAGGCATCTGTTGGAAGAGAAGAATTGTAAATCATTAGGGACATGTGCAATCCAGGCCTCTTCTCTCTCAAGGCTTCATTGGAACAATATGTAGAAAGAAACAGCCAATATTTTAAAAGCAACGGAAAAAAAACCTGTATATTTTTTTATTTTTTTTCTATAACAGTATATTTACTTGCATATGACCATATTGTTAATCAAAAAACTGGCAATACATAGCTATAAAACTGGCTTTTCAAAGATTCAGCACTTTGTCACGCACACAAAGAGATGCGCATTTTACATGTTGGAAAAATGCCCTCAGCACAGCAAATAACATTTATACAAACTCTGAAAAGGCAGAATTCCATATCCAGTGCTAATGATGTTTAGTATCTAACAGAAAACCTAAGAAGGAACTTTAACTTGTATTGTTAGTACTGTGCATTTTAGGTAGATATTGAGCACCCAGCTTCAGTGTGATGAATGTACACATAAACTTCAAAATTAGTCTTAAAAGCATATAAACCACTTCAGTTGTTAAGATTTTCTAAAACCTGCGTGTGTGGGTAATATCACTAAAAGCAGGTATGTTGGATAAAAATGAATGATGTCCCTTTTCCAGTATAAACCCAGGAGTTCATCTTCCAGTGTTGTTTATAAATAGAAGAGAGTCAATTTGCTTAGGATCTGCAGGACGTTTGGGTACTCCATTTAGGTAATGACAACATTTTTAACACAGCTATCACTCATTAGGTCAAGAGGTTGTGATTAATCAAGAAGTGTTTTGGTTTCGTCTGATAGACATCTAGTCTCTTTAGTTTACAGTTGAATGAAGATGGCTTCAACAGTTTACAGAATAAGCTGCAATGATACATTAGACTGAAATTGAGATGGAAGAGAGATGTGTGATCTATTTTAACTGTTCCATTTGCATTACAATGTGCTGTGTGCCAATTCATTCTAGGTATTGCTAGAGTAAATTAAAATCTGCTGGGAATGCATGAATGCACTACACAACACGAATGAACTGGCAAGTTACAGCTAGAAGTCTGCTGAATGTTACTAGGTGATATTGCTGGTGTTTGGACTAAAAGTTTAATAACAACTGGCTGGTTAATGGCTGATCACAAGATGACAAAACTTGAGGCAGAATGGGTTATGACAAAAAACCTGTCATGATTAAGTCTGTTTCCCATGGCATTTTTGGACAGACATCCAACCGAGGCAGTATAGGTCTTGCCAGATAAACTGCAGAATGAGGAGTCACACTTTTGGGTGATTAACAATAAAGAAATAAACCTGCAAACACTTGGTTGTCATATAAAACATCTCAAGATACTGTAAAATCTCAAGTTCATGTTCTAAGATTATCTATCAGCATTTTCCTATCACCAACCTCGGATCCAGTTTTCTGGGGTATCGTGGAGATCTTTGCTTTAGCTGTCAAACAGCCAAAAGAAGTATGTCCCAGGGAAGCAAACTGCACTCAGTAGGAAATGAGAAGTAAAATCAGCTACTCACATTATCTGTGAACACACGTCTTGCACCCGCAACCATCAATCACATTTGCAATCTGCAGTCAGCACTTCTTAAAACCTTTGTAACACCTCTGTAAAAATCGTATTGCCTCAGTGTACATTGCACGGAGGGTTTTATTGCTCACCTCTGTATAATCAAGTCAATTAACCCTTAATACATGCACTTTGGAGGATGCAGCCCCATGAAGTACCATCATCTTTTTGTTCCTTTTCTCCTGATCACATTTATACATACAATCACTCACACTCCTATATGCTTATGCACTTTCTTTCAGCTGATGCTGACAGGTTGAAGGCAAAGCAACACCAAGTGAACAAATAGAAATCCCTCCAAAGTTTATATAAAAACAAACCCCATTAATTCTCCCTCGAAGGCACAGGGAGGCCCTGCAGACAAACTTCAACAAATTAGAGGACTGGGTGATCACCAACCATATGAAGTTCAACGAGGGGAAGTGCTGGATTCTGCACTTTGGATGGGCAGCTCTGGGTGTGTGTACAGACTGGGGAATGAGATGCTGGAAAGCAGTGCCATGGAAAGGGACCTGGGGGTCCTGGTTGAAGGCAAGTTGACTGTGAGTTAGCAGTGCCTTAGCAGCCAAGAGGGCCAACCATGTTCTGGGGGGCATCAGGCAAAGCATCACCAGGTGGTGGAGGGAGGGGATTGTCCCACTCTGTTCTGCACTGGTGTGGCCTCACCTTGAATATTGTGTGCAATTTTGGTTACTGCAATATAAGAAAGATATTCAGCTCTTAGAGAACGCCCAAAGGAGGGCAGTGAAGATGGTGAATGTCCTTGAGGGGAAGCTGTATGAGGAGTGGCTGGAGTCACTTGGTCTGTTCAGCTCGGAGAAGAGGAGACTGAGGGGAGACCTCATTGCAGTTACAACTTCCTCACGAGGGGCAGAGGAGGGGTTGACACTGACTTCTTCCCTCTGATGACCAGTGACAGGACTCGAGGAAATGTCCTTAAGTTGTGTCAGGGGAGGTTTAGGTTGAATATTAGAAAAGGGTTCTTCACCCAGAGGGTGGTTGGGCGCTGGAACAGGCTTCCCAGGGCAATGGTCACAGCACCAAGCCTGGCAGAGTTGAAGAAGTATTTGGATGTTACTCTCAGGCACATGGTGTGATTCTTCGGGATGATCCTGTGCAAGGCCGGGAGATGGACTCGATGTTCCTTGTGGGTCCCTTCCAACTCAGCATATTACGTGATTCTATTGTATGTGAATTCTGTGCTAAGCACTGTACACATGCTTTCTTTAATACTACAACCAACAAAACATATGAATTATTGCAAAATACACACACTGGAATCTATGTATTGACTGGAGGCATCTGAAAAAATACAGTAATGATATGCTGTTGTAACTAGCATTAAAAATTTCCCTGTTTTTAATTAGAGAACATGCACTAGAAAGCCCAGAAGCTGGATCTGAGCTGCTTCATGATTACAAGATGATATAATCACTATTTCCACATTTGCCAAAGACTAGCATTGATTAAGGAAATCCAGTATGCTCTGATGATTCATACTACCCACAACTCACTCCAGACTGAAACACCTTCCTCAGACAGGGAATTCCTCTATGCAACGTTCTTCTGCTCACTCTCGCTTGCTCTCTCCTAGCAGACACACTTGTCCTGCTTTTGGCATGACTCAACTTCTTGTTGAGTTGACCTTTGCCCCCTTAAATGAAAGGGTTTCATGCCCTGGAAACTGTCTCTTTAAGCAACTTCCACTCAACTAGAACCTTATTCTCCTACAGTAACACCAAAGAAACACAGTAAAATACCTGCTTGGATTATTGAAAAAATAATATACTTGGGGAAAAGGAAATGCTGGACAGACCTAAAGCTCCTAAGTAGGTTACATCAAAGGGTGCATTACACATAGCTGGAGGATTAATGTCCACTTACCTAATTAATGTTTTTATAATTTAGCATGATATTAAAGAGATTTTAGTGAGAACAATACTTTGAGATAAAACCACAAATTCTAATCATTAGGAAGCTGGCTATCCTGATCCTATTAATAAAAAGCATATCCTAAGTAATCTTTGAAAAGTCACTGCTTTCAGAATATACCAGGAATGTAAAATATTATTTTCCCCCTGATTTTCAAAAGAAACCTCTGGAGACAGAAAAAACAGTCTGTCAAGAGCTGCAACGTTTCCTGAACTAAAGTACAAGGAAAAAACAAATAAGTGAAATGCTTTAAACAACTCAAGTTAAGGATTTGCACAGGAAAGAACTTCAGTATGAAAAGTGAATCAAAGGAAAACAGGCTAAGAAGACAAAACAACCTAGGCAGCTCAATCACCCTTGACTTAAATTTTTCCTAATGTTTGATAAAATCTAGTGATTGATCCTGTAACAATACCCCTAATAATTTCATCATCCATCATCTAATATTGCCACCTAGATTTTAGAAGAGGAGTCAGTTCCATGTTCAAGTTAAAACAACATGACTGCAAAATGCTGAGAAACAAATATAGGTTCGAAAGCAACAACAGAAAAATTGAAAGTCCTTACATTACCAAGTTGACTGTGGAGACAGGCTCTCTTCTCACACAGTTTCTTCTGGCAAGCAGGTGTCTGATGCTGTAATTCACATTAAATAGCAGTCACGCATCAGGGCTCTCACAGGTTGTGGCAAATTCCCCTTCTGCTCGCAGCTGGTAGGAAGCAAGGTTACAAATTCCTCTTTATTGTAAAATGTCTTGAAGTGTGGAAAAGGTTCAGAAGTACCAGTAAAGCATTTGAGGAGAGATCCTTAAAAATATGCAAGTATTTTATCCCTCAGTGAGCTAATGAGAGTCCAGCTTTAAACCCCAACCCCCACGGCACATAGGTTTTTGCTCCTAATATTGTCTGACCATGTCTCACAAAGTCCTTTACTTCAGAGGCGATTTTCCAGTAATATACTCTAAATGAAAGTACAGGCTCCTTTTTGTTAAGAATCTTGGAGTTGAGGTTGGTCTTTTGGTGCAGAAAAGGCATTGAACTTGTGCCCGAAGCCAGACTCCTCTCTAGAGCCACTCAGAGGCCCAAAGAAGATTGGAAGGGGGGGCAACATTCTCATCCCTTGCAATAGGGGGGCTTGAGGGAGCTAGATGTGGAGGTGGTGGGGCATTCACACACCCACAGTGGTCCACACGACTCATCCTTCAAGGATAACAAGGCATTTCTTGCAGTGACTTAACACCATCTATATATCAAAATAAAAATATATATCTTAAGGGAATATATTAAAATCCCTGTTTTGATAGTTTGGGCCTTACAAGTCATGTCAAGGCCCAACAAGTCAACAGATCAAAGCTCATGAGATTTTTAGTTTAGAAAATTTCATGATTCTTTTTCTTGACATACTGTTTGTGTCTAGGATGATACCAGAAAGAAGAAAAAGTACTCTAGCTTACAAACAGAGAGTTGCTCAGAAAGCCCTTTGCAAATATTAGGGAAATAACCTTTATACCATCAACAATATGGTGGATATCTTATTCCTGTTTTATGGAGAATGAAAACAAATTAGAAAGATGCTGTCTTTAATTAATGTCATGTTTTTATCTGACATTATAGAAAAGTTGCTTTTCCCCATACTCATTTGGTGCATGATGATAGGTCACATACAGCCCATTATGTGGCCTCCACAGTGGCAGTCTCTTGTCTTCCCGGCAACCAAAGAAAGAAAAAAAAGTAACAATCATGATCCATTCCTTGCTTCCTGTCTTGAGACTGTTTTGTGAAGCAAGATTTTTTTTTCTGTGCAGCATCTCAATAAATTTGAAAGGGCCCAGGCAGAGATGTTCACACAGGAATATTTGCTGAAGATGACATTGGGAGTATCATGGGAATTAGCAGGAGACTTAGCAGTTAGGATAGTAGTTAAAACTAACTAGACTCAGAAACTGTGTATGCATTTATTAAATTTTTACTTTATGAAGACTTTCTCCCTGTGGATCTTCTACAGGAGGAACGAGCTGTCCTGTTTCCCACATTAGCCCCTGGAAACCTGTTGAAGCCCTGCCTGGGCTCTGGGCTGCACTGTGCCTCTGGCATTAACGTCTTGGGTTAGTGGCAGGAGCCTACCCTGGCTGTCCCAGCCACTCACAGGGTGGGCAGCATGGGGCTGCCTTGGCCACTGCAGGTGGGCCACTGTACCTTGTCCCAGCATTCAGCTCGATGAAAAGCAGTTCAGTGGATCTGGAGGGAGAAAAGTGTCCAGTTCTCATTCAGTGGTATGGCTCCCTGGCTAATAGGACACACTTTGCCCAGAGACCCCCAAAACTCAAAGCATAGGTCACTAATTCAAGCCAGTCCAAACCTTAAGCCCTCAAGAAAGAACCTGCAAGACAGACAGACATCCCTGTACTGGCCCAAACTGCCCATGACACACTGGGGCAAGGGCCATGGTTGCAGACCTGCCTGCACAGGGGACTGAGCCAAAAGGAGCACTTAAGCTACAGATCTAGGTCTTAGGTGAAAGGCAAAATAGAAAGAATTATGAGTAACACCATTTCTCACAGTAGTGTTCATTTATGTCTTTGCACCATTTCTGGGGAGCAAAGAGCTTGTGTTTACACAGTGCTTGAGAGACTAAGTGTCTGCAATCCCTTATTTCTATCTGCTTCTCCATTGTCCTTCAGGTGCTCAAATTCAGTGTAAGATGTTACTTAGAGAGTTTCTGGACATTGCTTTCCACAACAGGCATAGCACAAATGAGTTAGAACTCATTGCCTGCACAGCAGAAAAATAAACCAGGCTAAGGTTTCTTCAGTTCTGCAGTAATGGAGTGGGATTTCATTTAATTTAGTTAAATACTGTTGCTTGACAGAATGAAATGTGATCTCTAAGGTAGAGATTAAAACTGGTGGACCTAGTGCAAACTATTTTGGGTTTTTAATTATTCTTCTGGTGAATTATCCTAATTAAATTTGTCAGACAATCATAGGATATACTACTTGTGTAGAAACTGATAATAGCTGGCCATTCATCTTCCATCTACTAGCTATTATGTTCTCTAGATGAAAATCATATGCGCTGGAAAAAAGAGCATTCAAAATATCGAAGTTGATGCACAATCACCTAAGTAACTTTTTTTTAAGTGCTTGGAGAAAAATGGAGTAAGTGGAGAAATAGCTCTGTAATTTACAGAGCTTTTGCCAAATGATGCTGTTGGTCACACCCAGTGTTGTACATGAACGCATTTTGCTGGATGAAGGACCTGGCACAAGACATTGTTTGGGAAGAGGAGGGGAGGGAAGGCAAGACATGGCAAGGCAAAGAGCTTTCTAACTTTTTTTCAGTTTGCACTAACAGATAATTGGCCATCTACTGGAGAAAATATTACTTTGCTATCTTAATAACTTGACTGCACATAAAAAAATCTTTTCATGCTGCAGCTTTGCTTCGAACTGTTAGCTTTTTTCTTAATAACAACAAAAAATGAAAGTCAGCCCACAATAATTCCTTTCACCAGACCTCAGTGACCTAAAATATGTAACCTCCATTGGAATTCTATTAAACTCAGTGGTTTCTGATGGATATAATCCATGCTTCCATATATGCAAACATCATCAACCCATCTGTATGGAAAATTTTTGATAGACAGTATTAGAAATTTATATTGTATATGTCTAAACTTACATTTCAGACCTCTGTGGTCATATTGAAGAAAAAGATTTTTGACCTTATAAACCATCATTTCCAATTTTATACACCAGCTTTAACTAGCAAATAGTTTTCTCAGTTGAGAAATTTTTTTTCTGCATAATAGCCAAATGTCTTGCTATTGATTGAGATACCAGAAAGTAAGAAGCAACACCAAATTAAAAATACTGAGTGGCTTTATTCTATTTAAATTCTTTGATGGAATGGTTTTAAAAAACAGATATTTTAAAACTTCTAGTAACACAAAACCCCCACAGCTCTTTTCTGTGCAGGTTGTCAAGAAGCATAGCCCAGCCCTTGCGACAGTGTCCTGCTGTTCCCCCTGAGCTTTCAAGCCAGGTTTGTGGCTCTCAGGGAAGGTGTACTGTCCCTCTCCCCAGCTGGGGCAGCCTCTCTGCGGGAAGGCAATGAGACAAAGCATAACATTTGCACTGCCAGAGCAATCTAGAAAGAGCAATTGCAGTTAGAGGGTTTCTCTGAGCTCCTCTAGGAGACCAAAGCAGTGTCTGGAGAGACACAGAGTAAGGGAGATGTAAAGGTAGTTCTCTGTGCATGCTTTCCCACTGCATCTCTGTTGTGGTTTAACCTCAAACAGCAACTAAGCCCCACACAGCCACTCAGGCCCCCATGGTAGGGTAGGGGAGAGGAAAAAAAGAGTAAAATTGAGGAAAATTGTGGGTTGAGAAACAGACATTTACTGGCAAAAGCCACATGTGCAAGCAAGTCAAAACAAGGAATTCATTCACCACTTCCCAGTGCAGGCAAGTGTTCAGCTATCTCCAGGATTGCAGTTCTGTCATGTATGATTGTTACTTGGGAAGACAAGTGCCATCACTCTGAATGTGCACTGCCCTTCCCTCTTCTTCCTCCAGCTTTACATGCTGACCATTATGCCACATGGTATGGGATATCCCTTTGATCAACTGGGGTCAGCCTCCTGGCTATGTCCCTTCCCCACTCCTTGTGCACCCCCAGCCTCCTTGCTGGTGGGGTGGTATGAGGAGTAGAAATAAATAATAACGAGTAATAATGAAAACATCTCTGTATTATCAATACTGTTTTCAGGACAAATCCAAGACACAGCTGTATTCCTTGTTACTATGAAGAAAATTAATTCTATCCCAGCCAAAACCATCACAACCTGCCTTGCACCATAGTCATTCAAATGGACCAGAGAATATGGCTCCAAATGTTTGGCAACAGCTGCAAACTGTTGAGCCATTTTAGATGCAGCTGTCCGACAAGTACAGGTTTGCACGCTCACTCAAAAATTTAAACCTTTTTTCACTCATTTATTCACAAAAAAATTATTGGGGGAGCGTGGAAGGGAGCAGTCTTGAATTTTTCTTTCTGCTCCCCATGATCATAATGTTTAACCAGCTTGTCATTGTGAAATGCATTTCAGCCATGGCATAGGGGCTGGGAGCTGGGATATCTCCCTGGTGCTCAGCCTTTTGCCCCCTGCTTACATGGTCCCTTGCTGCTCCTGGCTCCTGGTGGGGGCAATGCTGGTAGACAAGTGGTGCGCAGGGTAGCCCACAACCTCAGCCTGATAGTCCTGTGTGGTAGGAGACCTCACCTCCCTCTAAACAGCAGGTGGTCTACAAGCTGTGATTTGCACTGCTGCTTTATTGTGTCCAGCTTCTCAGGTCCCTGCCAAGCCTTCCTGTAGGATAGGAGTCTGCAGGCTCTCAGCCAGTGTGAGTGTCTAGTGGAGGGCAATGAGACCCAAATCTGGTGACTTTCTCTGTCTTGGGCAGCGAGACACCTTGCAGCTTATATCAGGGCATTTCTGAGAACAGGAAGAGGGCAAACTGTCATCACTGCCAGCTGATTTAGATCCAATGCAAAGGTACCTACTTGGTGCCTGAAGCCTTAGGAGCATGTGGAGCTGGTGTTTTTATTGCATTTCTGCCCACAGACACTCTGCATCAGTACACTTTCTCCTTCTTCCTTAACTCTCCCTTGTTTTCAATTCCTTCCCAATGACCAGAGACATAGCTCCTGGTGTGGTCAGAGCCATGTCAGGAAGGAAAATGACCTTCACTTTCCCAGATACACCCCTCTCTGTAAAGCACAACTGCACTGGCTGGTCATGCTGTTAGATCATATTGCAAATTCATGTCTAATTTGACCCTGAGGTCTCCTTCAGCATTACTGCTTTCTAGGATTCTCCCTCCCTTTGGATGTCTGTGTTTCAAATTACATTTCCCTGGGTGTACTGGGTTACATTTTCCCATGAATGTCATTATTATTTTCCAACTCTATATTTTTAATCACACTACTTTCCCATTTATTACCTCTGTTTTCATTGATGCTTCCAGCTCCTTCAGATGTAAAGGAATAAGGACTATGAAAATAAGATTGTAGTATTATCTGTGGCTTCTTTCTTTGCTATTACAATTGTCCAGCACCCTTTCTCTCCCTCTGTGTTTTGTTGAAAGCACTGAGGAAATCCCAGGAAACATCATCTGTGTGACAGAGACTGTTAGATTGTACCTTTCCTGGCCTCCATTAATATCTCTTCAGCACCTCCCACCTTTAGAGTCCATTTTTAACCAATCCATCAGGCCCATTTGAAAATACTAGAAGAAGGAGACCCTAGAAACACCATCTGTCAACACTTCAATGAATTTTACACTGTGAAAACTACCTTATTTTCTTAGAGTACTGATTTTGGGATATTTTGTAAAGGAAATTTCTTGTGTGATGTCATCTGGTTTCCACACATTCCCAGCTCAGAGGTAACATCCCCTAAGGCCTGGAGCCTGACACAGCAATCAGTTGCAGAGACAAGAACCAGCTGAACCTGACCAGAACTGGACACAGGTTTTAGTGAAGTAAAAGTCTAGATTGCTGTTGGCTTTTTTGGCAATTGCTTTGTCTACAGCTAACTTGACATTATCCCACAGTTTTCATTACAATTTTAATTTAATTTAATATTTATATTTCAGTAGCAGTCTAAGTTAAGAAAACTGTATTTTCTTAACTCTGAAAAGACAATCCTGAAATATTTGTAAGCCTTTAATTTTTTTCTGACTAATCAGAAGAGGATCTCAGGCTACATCTCCCTAGTCTTCTAAAGAATCAAAATGCTGTGGTACTGAAAATCACTGGCATGGTAGAGTTACTCCTAATAAAGAAATTCAGAAGAGATGTAATATTGTATTCTTAAAACAGAACTATTAAGGCAGCTTTACAGGACAAAACAATAGGGTGGGAGGAAACCTAAAGTATATTTAATACACCGTAACAAGTATTAGAATATCCTATCAGTGTTATACAAGTAGTACTAAAGGGAGGGCTAAGAACATTTTCTGCTGCATGTCTTGTGTGTCAGCAGCTCAAATGAGCCATTCTGTAATCCTCAATATTTAGGAGGGGTTTGAATTTGCTGTTTGTGAACAGTCCCCAGACCAAACATGTGCTCCCAGGAAAAGCTTTGTCTGAGGTTTCCAGGACTCCTGAGAGAAATAAAATTGAAAAGAAAATAGATTCACATAATGCTTTGATTTCACTGCTTCAAGGTGCTTTCAGACTTTATCCCAACTGTTTACAGAACTAGTTGAACTGCTCCTTGTTATGTTTTTTAGTAAAATGTTTCCACTGAAAATTCATCATGACAGAAAGTAAATAAAAAGGAATTATCTGGGGGGAGAAGAGGAAACAAACAAAACATAATTCCTCAACACTGTGTTTTGTGAAAACATCCATCATAAAAATATTTTTAAAAACCATCCTCTCTTCAGGTCAATCTCAAAAAAGCTAACAGTTATGCCTTGCCCATGGTACAGCTCAGTCTTGTCCCATTTTAAGGACTAAATCTTGTGGCTAGTGGTGGGATGCTATCGTACTCTTGCTGCTCTATCCTAGTTTTGCCAAAACACAGCAGACAGAAACCATTTCAGTGTTCAAGTCTTTCTTGGTGTTGTACATGACCAGGAAGACCAGCAGTATAATTGTAACATTGGTGAAAATATTTATCAATGTATGATCATCTGTAGTCAGGTCCAAATCTCACCATGCCAAAACATAAAGGCATCAGAGGCCACTGGTTTTGCTTTTCTGAGTTTCTGGAGTCAAATGTTTTGTTCCTAAAGCAAACATAAAAAAAAAAAAAAATGAACACATGCTATGATCCCATTCCCAGAGGCCAGATTTTATTCTCATTTGCTCTAAAACCAGAAACATCAATAAAGTGGCACCAGTCCGACTGTGCTTAGAATCAAATTTCTAACCTTGTACTTTCAGATAGCTCCCAGCATTGAAATAATGCAGTGGTAACATCAGGTTAAATCCTGTCTCGCTCAGTATTGCCAGAGTATTTTCCATCACCTTCAGTGAGGCCAGGATTCCACCCAGAATACTTTACTTTCTTTGAGAGAAGAATTTGCATTCACTCATCTGAAGGAAAGTACACCGACTTTGCCGAAAGTACTGCCTGTACCGAGCGTGGAAACACCAACAGGAAACAACTGGCTGCATTAATCCCCATTGTTGGTTTTTGAAGTAAAATTGCAGATAGTTTTATCCTCTGACTTTACTTCTCATTTTCGCAACAACCTAGACATGCTTTAAACATAATCCGTGTTCAGAACAGTGTTAAAATATAAAATATCATGCACCCAAATCCCTATACCGAGGGACCAAAGACTTGGGAAAAGAAACTGTTAAACTTTTGTTGTTAGTCTAGAAACTATGCCACTGATAAACCTGCTCATTTCAAAGATTTATTTTTCTAGAAAGGATTTTAATCTTCCCATTTCAGTTCCTCAGAGGAGGCAAAAATATTTCAAGTGCAGAGTCTGCAGCAGCGGTGAATCAACTATTGTAATATGCTGCCTCTTAAAATACTTCAGGGTAGTCAGGCATTAGGAAGGCTCCTATTTTGTGTGAACTGATCAAATACAGATGTTGCCAAAGAGTTGACCTTATTGACCGTGACTTAACTAGAGATTGAATGGCAGACAGACGGTCAGTAGTAGGGTGAAACCATGTTTTGGCGGCAGGGTGTAAATGTATATACAGTTTACAGGATGTGAATGACACCAAGCAAACATCTGTTCTATTGATAAATACTTGTTTTACTTACAAAAATTTTTATCCCAGGGAAATATTGTGCATATATATACATATATATATATATATATATATATATATATATATATATATGTATATTACATACTGCCCAATATTATTAGGTGTTTTGAGTGCATGTCGTGGTCCTGGAAAACTTGAAATAGAAAAATATTAAAAATGGTACTTACTTTTCTCTCTTCCTGCAATATCAGATGTAATATAAAACTCATCAGCTGAGCTGAGTATTAGTCTTGATCAATGGCAGGAAACCAGGGGATCAAATGTTAATAAATCAGAAACAGATACCTCCACTTGAACTGAGATATATCACTAACCTGAAAAATAGGGCAAATTATTTGACAACTTTTATATGCATACACCAAGGTAAAAAAACCTTTCATAAGTTTCCATGCAAGCTGAAACAAAGGACAAACATGGAGAAAAAGTAACTTAATGAGGGAATGAACATAGAACATGAAGTCAAAGAGACACAGAAACACCTTTATTTTCTTTTGGATTGACATAATAAAAGAAGATTAAATCAAAAGGCTTTTGCTAATACAATACCAACCTATTTCTATGGCAAATTAGCTCTGTCCTACTGATATTTAGTCCTTGGGTGAGGGTAATGAAGTAACTGATTAGGCCTGTTTTAGTGTGTATCTTTTCTCAAGAGCTATATAGTAACACCACAATTGCAACAAAAAAAAAAGACATCAAATCTGAAATGCTCAGAGAGATTCAGTGCTCCCTATAGCTTGGAAACTTGTAAGGTCACAATGACCAGCTTTTTAAGGTATGATACTGAACTATATTAGCTCAAAGTTCCTTACATTCATTTCAGATAAGCACTCTTGGAGTGTGGTCTTCTCTTTAAATTGAAACTGTTTGCTCCTGTGCATAGACTACGAAATTTAATTAGAAAATCCTGGTAGACCAGCAGGACAAAATTTCCCTTCCTTCCTATTTTCCCATTCCACAATATATCACCTAGAGTAATTAGGACCAGTGAGGGATCATCTTCACTGGATTAACCTTAACTAAATTGTATGCATTCAACATGTGCTCTTTTGATTAACTTGAGCCTGGACTGCTGCCTGTGGTACACCCACCTTGTAATTCTACACACTTAATTAATTTCAGATGAACAGCAAAAAGGATAAGTTGAATTCTCCAATTAATAAACTGATATTAGTTAATGTATTTTAGCTTTTCGTTTTCCTCCTGTGCAGGGATAGAAAAAACAGAAAATAGGAGAGAGGTGGAAGTGAGTAAGCTTTGCCAACAAGCTTGTAATGACTTTTCAGGGCCTGATCCTGCTACAGTCTAAGCAGACAATTTTCCCCCGAAAAGAAGAGGAATTTTGGCAAAAGAATCAGTCCCTACATTTAAAGTATAAAATGCAATAGGCAGGAACAGTGTTCTTTTTCTTTCAAAATGATAAATAAGCATTATGTAAAACCTCCTCACCTTAACTGAGTTTTCCATATGGTTTCACTCATGCGTGGGTTTTCCTCCTTATTAAAAAAAATATTATAATGTCACTGGCTATGGGCCCAATCCTCCAGGTCTTAGTCCCACAGGCTAAGGCTATTTTTCTCTTCTCTACTGTCATGGGGAGCTGCCTAACAGCCCCGTCTTAGATGCATTTGCCCAGATAAGTAACTTTGCTTTTAAATCTAGCCCTAGTGAATTCAGTAGTATTTATCAGAGGAATTGAGTTACTCATATAGAAAAATATTTGCAGGAATAGGTCCTAAAAATGTGGAAACACAAAAAACCCCCTGGAAACACGAAGAAACATCCAAAGAAATACACGAGGAAAAGACTGCTCCGTAGTTCTTTTTCAACAGAATTAATTCAGTTGCTAATTATTGAGCAGGGTTCTTACTCTCTGAAGAAGAGTGAATCGCAGTGAATATTGAGTTTCTCACTTTTAATGTGTAGCTCTGCTGAAGTTTCTCTACAACATTCGCAAATGTGTGGTTTCAATAAAATTGAGAGGATTAAGGTGAAATCTGCATTTAAGTATTTTGCTGAAATGGACTTTGGTTGTTCAGTGTCTTACAGGATTGAGTACTGAGTGAGAGTAAAATCAAGTTCACAGATAACAATATATATTCAGTGGGTTGTGTTTTTTAAGTTTATTCTGTCTCTGTAAAATCATTCACTGTTTTTCCTCTCCAGAAATTGATATTCTAACAAATGCTGCTAGAAACAGATATTAGCTACATAATTCTATTGAAGGTATTTCTAAGGTAGATATCAACAATCTCTTTATGTATGATTTATATTGACTGCCAGTACTTGGGTTTTCTACTAATAAGAATAACAACAATTAGCTGTAGGCAATAAGACGGCGTAGTAAGATTATTTTTTTCCTAATTACTATTTGATTACTTCATCATATCATCAAGTGGTATTTTGTTATATATGTGTTTATTATAAATTAACATTTGTCTACTATTAAGAGATGGTAAATTACTTGCTGATGATTTGATTTATAGTCTTTCAAAAGTCAGAAGAAATTTATTGGATAGGAACCTTAGATAAAACTTTTAAAGCATCTAAATAGTTAATGAGCCTTTGTCTCTCTGCAAAAAGTACTTTGATACCTTAATCAGTTTGGTAATCTCCCAATTCATGTGGATACCTCTGATGATTTTAACTCCCACTTGTAATTCTTTAAAAAGAAATCAGACAAAACAGTTTGAATAGTAAGATCCCTTTTGAGAAGGGAGGAAGTAATGATAGATAGTATTAAAGTAAAGTTGTCAGTATTTTGGGTCATTTTGCAACCACAGAACATGAACATATGCAATTCCTGCCAAATTTCCATGGTATTTAATTTTAAAGCAAAAAAAAAAAGAAAAAAACCAACCAACCAAAAAAAAACCCAAACAAAGCAAAGCAAACAAAAAACACCCCCCAGCCCCCCCCCGCCCCCCCAAAAAAACCCCAACCAAACCAAACAAAACCAAGTGCAAAGAATACTTGTGATACAGAAAAAAGAAGAGTGTACAGAAAATAAAGAGTTCCTTAATACTGACTTACCTTGTAGCCAGTCAATACGCGAGATGTTCTGGCCGAATACATTGTTTTTATTAGTGTCAAGTACTTGATTTAAAATGAGACCTTGTCACCTTACAGAGAGATATTTTTCCTGGAGTATATGCACGTATCTATTTATCTATTGAGTGTGAGTATATAAATATACACACCTAGCAGTAGGCCTGGTTAGTGTCGGCTTGACTGAGAGAGGATGTTAGTAATTACTATTTCTCTAAACACTACTTTAGCATAGTTTAGTGTATCAGCTGGCTTCTGCTGCCAGAGTACCTGTGCTGCCTACTGGAAGTGACTGCAAAGCCAAAAACCTCAATAAGGGCCATTTCCATCTCCATGGAACTTGGTGGCTTTCTGGTGTTGATTCATGAGATACTAGAGCTTGGCTTTTTTTCAGGGTACCCGTGGGCAGTGCTGGGTGAGAAAGCCCAGGACTGGTGCAGGATACAGACAGGTAGTGTCTGCTGGGCTGGTGTGTACTAGATGGGAGAGAAAGAGGAAGCAAAACTATAACTGCACCACTGATGCCCACTGAGCCAGAGCAGTTGGCCACGGAGGAGAAATTAAGTTTTGGTTGATGCTGAAAACAGCAGCAACTAGCACTTCTGTAGGAGCTGGAACTTTTCCCACAACTGCACAGGGATGTTTTTGCAATGGACTTTCTCTGGTTCCCCATTCCTTCCTTGTGGCTGTGTTTTCAAAGGGTCACAATGGAAAAACAAATGCAGGCCGGGAGCTGTTAGTCTAGCAACTGATGCTGTAAACTCCTGCACAATTATTGCTCTCTTTTGTAGGGAACATTTCTACTGCTTTACAAACAGATCAAGCAAAGTTCTCTTGCACTGACAGTTAGACAAAAAACAGTCTGTATGCATTAACAGTAGAATGAGTCCATATTAAGAATAGCTTCTGGCCTTATGTTTTATGAGCCCAGTAAATCAAGAGCATTAAGGAAAAATATGACATTGTTGTTTCATGTGGTTTCTGCAACACAGAAATATTCTCATGCAGCAATAACTGAGAAAAAAAAGTGAACTGTAGCTTCCTCTCACACCATTTATTGTTTTATGATAAGGTTGTTTTTAATGTCTTCTACCTCTGAGGAGCTCCTTGAAATAACAGGTTTGGGAGTTTTTTGGGGTTTTTTGGAGATTTTTTTGTTTGGTTTGGGTTTGGTGGGGTTTTTAGGTTGTGTGGGGGTTTTTTTGTTCTTTTTTGTGTGTGTGTGTGTGTGTTTGGTTTTTGTTTTGTTTTGTTTTGTTATTTTAATGTTTGTGTGGTCTCTGTAGTACCTTTCCCATGAAAAGGAAATCCTTGACTGGGGATATGTTTCACAACACACACCTTTGTTGATTTTCTAAAACAGTGTTGATTTTCTAAAGCAATTCTTAAAACTCGTCTTTACATGCTTGAGAGGTTTCCACAGTATATCACCAGCTGGAACGTTATTAATGTTTAATTTTTACCTTGAAGTATTCTTATATCAAATCATTAATCTCTATTGTTCAGTTTTGAATACAGTATTATTAAATGATCTATTAAGTAAAAAAAAAAAGTAGGGAATTTATAAAAAAGGCACAGTATTATTCTGATGACAGCTTCCTGGTGGTCCATCATATATAAAACTAGCTATTAGGAATATGTTTCAAACTGGCACCATAACACATATTTCATAGTTGTTAAATTCAATTGTATAAATAGTTACTGACTGTATTTGGACTGTTTTAAAAAACTGAATGTGTAATAAATCACCCCATGAAAAAAGTTCATGGAATATCCTCAGCTGCCACAAGTACAAGACAACCTTCATTTTTTTTCAGTAATATCTACAGCAATTAGCTCTGATATTGAGCAAATTCAAATATGATCCTTCAAGCATTTATACACGTGAGTAGTCCCACAGGGACCAATCAATATCCTCTGTAGTCATAGAAATATTCGCATGCATATGGTCAATCATAAGTATATGGTTTTCAGGAAAAGGGTGTATTTTTCTAACTGCGAACCATTTTCAGGGTTCAGTCCTTCTTTCTGTAAGTTTTGGTAAAACAACCCATGTTAGTAAGAGTAGGCTTTGGGGCAAATGCAAAATAAATTCTGAAAACAGTAAACATATTTTTCTTTTAGTGCAGTGACTGCTCTTAATATTAAACCCTATACTTGACATGAATAACCACCCAGCTGGGTGATACAGAATACAGGATAACTCAGGCATTAAGTGATTTTTCTGCAGCCTACATTGTGCTTTCAATATTGACTTGCGCCCTGCATACTTCCAGTTGTTTTCTTAAAAGTGAATGTAATGTCTTGGTGGGGTACAGAGTATTCTCATATTGGCAAGAGCTAGTGAAATGCAGTGCCTTTTACATCAAACAATTTCTAAGCAGTAATGCAGTTGGTACTATTTATTAAATGACTTCCACCAAAGGTAGAAGAAAGATAAAACTGCTGCTTTCAATTATGCAATCAAGAACGTAAAAAAATAAAGCTGTAGTTCTGGTATGGAAATCATTATATCTGATACACCATGTCAAACAACAATAGTGTTTGTGCTAATCACATTTTAGAAGGCTGCTATTGTAGTTGATTTTGCTACAAAATGGAAAACAATGAATAATAAAGTCTGCTGACCTATCCCAAACCATACTGTTTAATCAACTCAGTTCTAAGTCACTGTTAGCTTAGACAGTAATCCAATATGCCAGTTCCACCAGATTCTCTGCCATCACTATTTCAGAAATCAAGACTGAAGCTGAATCAGACTCCTACTACGACCTCTGCAGTAATGACAACCTGATATCCACCCTGCTATCAAACATTGTGGCTTGCTTTAAATTCATCTGTTGCATTCATAGTTATATAGATCCAAACTACAGCTTTCGGGGTGAGGACTTTTAAGAGACTCCTTCTTCATAGAAGTTTCAGCTCTTACTGGGAGGCTGGGGGCTGAGACTTTCCAGCTCTGGATGCTGTTGAAGACTGACCATTCTGAAAATATGTCTCGGTCATACGAGAAACTCTGAGATCCCTTTCTCTGTAGCAAATGGAGAGGGCTGCATCTTCCTGGTATGCTGGAGAAACAACGGCAGTCCTTTTTCCAAACTACCTCATCCCCTGAGTTGCCTCCTCTCCCTCCTTACCCTGGGAGACTTATCTCCCTGGCCCTGCCCTCCTCCAGAGACCTGCCTACCTACCCTGAAGGGATTGCCATACTGCCTACCTGCCCCAGAGAGTACATCTCCCCTGCTTGCCCCATGTAGGTCAGCCTGTGCCATTGCCAGCTCCTGAGCATTAGGCACTGCCACCTCCCCTGCCCTCACAGGGACAGGCAATATGTGCACTAGTACCACGAAGAGTCAGTGTGGGGCTCCAAATCCCTTGCAAATGTCACCAATAATCTCCAAATCAGGGCAGCACCAAGATCAGCAGTAAGGAACAAAGGTGTTTAAATATCAGCAGGAAACACGCTGTAAAGTTGCTCATGGAAATTGAGAGCTAGCGAATTAATCAACATGGATCTACTACTAAGCAAGAAGTAGGAATCAGATGATCTTCATAAATCACTAGAACTAGAAGAGGTTTATCTCTCTTATTGCTTCTCCTTGATTGACTTGCTGAGACAACAACAAACTATTTGTCTGTTATCCTAATTAGATCCTCCAATCTTATAAAAAATACTACCTCTGAAAGAAAGCCATGCGTATAAAATAAAAACATGTATTTTGCTCCGGTACAGATAACCACTAAACTGATTGTACCTTTGTACCTTATAAAGTCATTAACAACATTCATACAACATTAAGTCTATAAGGTCTTAATTATTCAAGATAGCAGAATATCACACACTTTCTGTTAGCTATTTTAGGGAAAAAAAAAATACCTCAAAACAATTACTTGTTTTCATATTTTTATTTTCCAGAAGTTTTTGTTTGGTTTTTTGTTGGGTTGGGGTTTTTTCCATGACCATTTCCTATAAACAGATATATTATAAGGAACATACTTACACTTCAGGAATGTCTTCATTTTTATCCTGGCATTCACATCTGTCCCTGTTTAATGCTCTGCTGGTGGTCTGGCTCCATGGTATGCCCACTGCAATGTTCATCTTAAACAATATTTACATTGATTAGGGACCCCAGTGCACTGGAGGCTCTTATTAGAAAATGAACACAATACCCTGGGATAACAGTGAACAGCTAACTGTTTTATTTCTGAATCTCTATTAATGTGTTGTTTAAGTGGATAAGCAATGGACTGTCAAAATGGAAAGGTGATGGAGAAGGACACTGCGTGAATGTATAATATAAAATTCTGTATGCAAAATGTGCAGTTAAAAAACATGCAAGGAATGAATGCAGTGATGCATTTTTATTCAAGTTATAGTAGTATCTGTTGCAATTCTGAAGACTTTCTTCTGTACGTATGCACAGTAAAACTCTTTCCTGCCACTAAAATCTTACAAACTTAATAACATAAAATCAAAGTACGAAAACATATTTGTACAAAAAAACTACGGTAGGATTCAAGATTTTGCCTACATTACGTAATATGTTTGTGGCAAAACAAAAATTGAAACCTAAATTTGGTTCTGGATGTGAAGAGTTCCTTGGGAGCATAAAGGTCTTTCCTGATTGTGAGGGCCTGAGTTGCTAAATTTGGAAATATTCCAGCTGAGCTGTGCTATGGAAAGTCAAGACAAAGCTCTTGTGAGAGCAGGCAAAAAAAGTCAGAGGATAGCTTAGGCAAATTGCTTGAAGCAGTTTTGGTATGGGTTCCCAGACTTTCAATTGGGATGATATTCATCAGGTCACTAAGGAATAGAGAGTGCAGAGGTAGTAAGGAACAACAGCAGAGAGTAAGAGGATGCTTGAATAACTACTTTTTTTTGGTCTCCCAAAAATCTAGCATTTTCGTATCTGCCAACAGAAAAATTTAAATGTTAAGGATATTTTGTGGGAGACCAATTTGGGTGTTCAGGAATATCTGGAGCACAAGCAGAGTAACAAAAAACTGCAAGGAGTCAGGGAAAAAGGGATGTCAAATAGGAGGGTTTTGTGAAGCTCAGCATTGATCAGTGGGTTTTCTCTCCTGTACCATCAGCTTCTGTCTCCAGTTGCATTCTGCAAGCAGAGGGTGAGTTGGAGGAGAGAATGACAAGGGTTGTACACATCTTGTTCACGTTCCACAATGCTGAGGGGCTTCATGTTCATTCTGATCAGGGCAGTCCTGAGAGCAGCCACCACTCTGGGACTTCACAGGCAAGAATAGTGTGTAGTCTGAGAGGAAAGGCTGAAACCATGAAGTTTGAGCTCCTCACTCCAACCCTAGCTCAAGGACTGCTTGTGTCCTCAGTGTGCTGTGTCATAGAGGTCAGAGAGCTCCAAGAACATTAAAACAGACATAGAGTAAAGAAGAACTATTCCATTAGTACAATTTGTGAATCATATGTGAAAGATCCTGGTGATATCTAAAAATGTTAATGAAGTCAGTCTTCTATGACATTCCTCTGGCTCGGAATAGCAGTTTGTGTCTGTCAATGAAAAGTTGCTGATGGAGTTGCTGTTCCATAGAATTTTACTCTCATTAAGAGAGAAATTCTCTTTCCAGCTTTCTCCTTCATTCAGAAAGGGTTTGAGGTGCCCAGAAAAGATGTTGTGGCAATTCTTAGAATCAAGAGACTAGGAAACACAAAATCCTTTTTTATGACAGCTTACAAATATGCTTTTATGCATACAAATACTGTGCGTATGTGCATATACCTGTTCAAATCTGCATAAAAGCTGATCAATATATAACTATCTTAGCAAAACTGTTGTGCTGATTTATTAACTGAGGAGTAACATGCATTCTGCTGCTCTTCTTAAAAATATTGATCATGATGGAACAGGAGATAGTCCATTTTCAGAAAAAGAGGAAGAAAAATCCCTGAAAAACATCCTTTTGAATTAAATGGTGTTCTTGTATTTTTTAATCTCTGAATCTTGTATTTCACATGTGAATGTTTCCAAAAACTTGGGAATGAGAAAGAGCAGTCATTAAATGCCGGGAACCAAAAGAAAGTTTACATGTACAAAATGTCACTTTATCGCAGTATATGAGTAAGAAAACATCTGTCTGAAAAAGTGATTGATTCTGACATATGTGAAGTAGGTATAAGCAAATAAAAAGTGATCCCTCTAAATCTTGTTTTGCAACATGCTGAAAATAATTCGAGCTATATATTTAAGATGCAACTCAAATTAAATATGGTTGTGTTCAATCTGTCTGTGAAACATGAGATTTCTGCCTTTTTTTTTTTTTTTTGTATCACAGAAATTCCCCAGGACTGTTTTATGAAGTCTTACTAGTTTATTTTCTAATATTAAAAGATGGAGAAAGTTCTCTCTGTTTTGCTGTTTTCTATCAGTGAATCATGGATCCCTTGCTACTCCCAGAGGAAAGTTGTTTTAGTAATTCTGGAAATAAACCTACTGCTGAGTCAACATCACAACACAAAATGGCAAGTTTCATATTAAGAAACACATTAGAAATAACAATATCTCTTAGCATCCCCCATTAAAATTAGCTGGTGTGTCAGGAGCTGATTTAGCAAGTGCCATATATACTGGACATGAGAAATATATATTGTCAGTACAAAAAATCAGGTTCATTTAATAAGAAAGAGAATAAAATAAATTAAGGTAAAATGCAGAGCTGGGATGGAAGCAGCCCCAAATATTTTACTCGCAATGGCACGATACCCCAAAATGCTCAAATGTAACCCTAAAGAAGATCAATGAAGAGATTTTTGCTTTCAATTTTTTCTGCTAGGTGTTTTCAAATAAAAAATTGTAATAGCATTTCTCAATCAGTGTATACTTACAGACAAACCAGTGGGATTTTGCTACTCTGTTTATCTGGGATTCTAGATTTTACAGAGAAAATAATTGGAAACAAAACATTCCTCAGCAATCAGTCTTCTCTTTTTGATTTACTAAACATGTCCATATGTAGTTATTGCTTGTATTTGTAAGATTGGTAGCAGTTTTAGAGGAGAAATATGCTACAATTGCAAATTAAGGTAGCCATTTGGCAGTCAGAGGGCGAAGCCTTTTATTTTTTTTTGTAGAGGGAGCTCAATAATTTTCTGCTACTTATACCTTAGCATCGAAAAACATTTTTGATGGCATATTTTTTAGTCTGTTAGAGAAATAGAGTCAAGTTTTCAAAAGTACACAATACCTTGCTGTGGAGAAGAAAGCTGTTGCATCTTTTCCCTCTCTGCCTCTGGGCCTGATTCTGCCCCGTCGATTGTCCACAGCTCACCTCTGCAGTTGCCACTGCGGCAGCATCAATCCTTTGTGTTCTCTGAAAGAATTTTTGCCAGTGACTTGTCTTGACAAGATCCAAAGTCTAGTGAAGCAAATATGAATCTTAAGACTGATTTCAACTTAATCTGAACTTAACTCATAAAGAAAAAAAATCACCAGTCTCTGATAGGCATAATTTCTTAAAATATTGCAGTTCTCTGATTGTAATTTGGGATCTAGCCCATATTTGCATGAAAGTCCCTTCTGACGGTACAGAAGCTCTTCACTAGAGTCTTTTACTGTCTTTATTTGTTTCTTTTCTGCCTTTAAATACCTTGCTAAAAAGTGGACTTGGCTTACTGAAGCTTTCTAAAAATACATAAATATTTCCCACCAGTAATAACATAGTACTAAGTGTTACAATGACTCTACATTAAAAGTGTCACTGTGTCAACCACAGATTTTAAGCTGCAAAATTTTTGCAGAGGAGGAGAAACTGTTAGTACTAAAATAATACACTTGTTAAATAATTTTAAACAAGAGTATCTAGAACAATAGTTTAAAAATACTTAATGTTAATATTCCCAGGACTTGTTGTTAGCGTCACTACAAAAGTTAATAAAAAACTTACTGCAAAACCACTGAGTCCTTTTTCTTTTCTTCCCTTCTCTCACTGTAGCATGAATATATGGTGAAAAGTCAGAATTGTGCAGAAGAAAAATATTCCAAGACACAGTAAAAGAGCCTTTTCCTTTCCTTCAGCCCAAGGGAACACTGAGTATTTCAATAATTGGTGAGAACTTTTTGGTTGTGATTTCTGTTTCCTTTCTCTGTTTCTCCCTCCCTCTCAACTTATTTCCACTGTCGTATGAGTGTTTTCTCAATAAAGGAAGTAGAAGAGCTGCATGACAGCATTTATTTTAAGAAAATACAAAATGTCTGTTAAAATAAGAGTTTAAAAAGAAAATATCAAGTGGGAATTATAGTCTTAAGAGAGGGGCAGAAAGACAGCAAATACTACAAGAGAGCAAATTATAAATACTGAGGTTTTGCTCAGCATGAAAAGCAGCACCTATAGAGAACAGATTCCATGCATTTTACCTCCATCCCAGCTTCACTGGGGATCAGTGCTCGGACTGGAATAACTGTGAATTATCGTCAGTATAATGGAATCCTGCAATTTACCAAAAGGAGCAGGAAAAATGGACTTTTGCTAGAACTTTCATACTTTTCAGTCAACCTTCACTAGTCAGACATATGGACTATGTTAGCACTTCGGGTTACTGGCCCAAAGTCAACCTCGAAAATTAATTTCCCAGAAATACTGAAATTGCCATTTTTCACACCTTAGGTAAGGATGGCCAAAACAAGTAAAGCTAAAAGTATTCAAATGCTGGTTTTGAATCGGTTGATCTCCTCTGAAATAGCAGTTCTATCAGGATGACAGAAAATTTTGTATACAGAGGCATGTGACCCATCGCAAACCTGGTTATAATTATGGATTTCAAAACAGTATCTAACAAGCTGAGGCCCAGACAGCAGTGCACAGCAGTGGAACACATCCAGTATTCATTAAAGATGTACAATCTAGAAGTCCAGGGTTTAAAGACAGTTTTCAGACACAATTTTCCCACTTGTCTCAGGAATAAGGTAGAATAGCAAAAACAGAGGTAATAAAACGTGGTCAACCTCAATGACTTGGCGTGCATTCTTGGCAATAGCAAAACAGAGAGACCACAGCTTAGCTCTGAGAGTGAACTTGCAACACCCTAAATTTTGCATCCTTTTTTCTGTGGCTGTTTTTGTTGGATCAAAGAAACAATCCATTTGCCCATATTTTCAAAGATGACACACCAAAACCTCGTCTACCATAAAAATACACTTAAATACACCACTGTCTCTGGGAAATAGCACATTTCTCTTTGGAAATTATTTTGATTCACCAATTATCACAAAAACTGGAAAGACACATTGATATCCAATAAAGATGGAAGAAGAATTATGGTGTGGAAGGATAAAATTATGATCCTTTACTTGGCTTTTCTGTTACTGGTTTTGGATCCATATGAGAACACCTCTGGCTAGGTTGCCTGCAGTGTCTGAACCTGGATTTAAACCCCGGATTTAAAATCAATATCCTCAGCTCTTGGAGGTAAAAGGTGAAGCCCATTAGCGAAGAGACAGAGCAGACTTTTAAAATTCCGTATCTGCTACTGCCACAAAGGGGGAACACATCCCAGTGCCAGGGTGGGAAATATCTAGATTAACTCTCCAGCCTATGATTGCCAAAGTGAGAACCAAAAGGGCAGTATGTAAATACATACACACATAATTATCCAGATGATCTTCTACCTTCGAGTTTCATATCTGCAATAACGTATTTGCAAATTCGTGCAAATGTCAGTTTAATTTACAGTAATAAAGCCATGTGCATTTGCTATTATATAGTATTTCCAAAAAAAAAGTGTCTTGGATACGTTGGTAAATATTGCCTCCAAATGCTGCTTATACATAGGAAAAAAACCCCTTGTTTTTACAGACAGGCATTTTCTAATGAAAGGGTCTTTTACAGATGTACTTCTCATTGAAAAATACCCCATTCCGTGCTTCTGAAAGAAACAAGGCTGACTGTTTAGGAGACTGATGTCCCTCTATTACAAATCCATGCTGCAAATAACGTTAAGGAGATTGTGACTTTAAAAGAAGGAGTTTCATTTTTTGGCTTCAACACAGTGTGAGAGGGATGCAGAGGGTGAAATCTCTGGATCATATACCAAAATAAACATTTCAAATCTAATATACACACACAGAGAATTGTTAAAGTGTAACATTCCCTAACCTAATATGAAATTTGGTACAACTTAATCTGTTAGAAAGAAAAAAATAATCACCACGTTTATAATACGTAATCTATTAAATTAATCAGAAATATTTCTCTGGACCAAGTCATCCTGGCTTCTGAAGGTGCACAGGTACTATGCATCATTCTGAAACACACCCAGAACCCAGGACTGTGGGTCAATAGGTAACAGGACTGTGATACGATGGTGTTACTCTTGTCCTCAAAGACCAGAGGCCTTATCCAGTCAAGCACAGCTAAGGATTGAGCACATGCAGATGTGTAGGTGCTGAGAGAACCACTCAGCACCTCAAGGGGTTGTATTGCAATGCCCTACAACCAGCACAGAAGGGTACAAGGCAGCAAAAATGAGATTGGTCCCTCTCAAAAAAAAACCACAAACAAAACAAAAAAACAAAAGAAACCCACGCTAAATGTGACTCACTTTCACTGATGTTTAAACATGTATCAAGGAACTAAACCATATGGGTCCTCATTAAGCTAGTTTAAGCAATGAAAAATTTTGCTACCATGGCAATATCTTGAAAATTTCCCCTCAAAAGCAGAATTTTAGCCAGTTTTCTGGAGCAAAGCATGAAATTCTCTAAAGTAAATAGCTTCCCATTTCCCCTCTATTCCACAACAGCTTCCTTCTTCTTGTGCTGGAGTCCTGGGGACCCAGGGACAACTGGGACCGTCTGCCTCCTGCTGCGTGCCTGTCCAGCTCTACCCTTGCATTGCAAAGGTGCATGGGGATTTGCCAATTTGCTCGCTCTGACCAGATGAATATCTCAATTACTAATTCTCACCAAGAAGCTAGAGACACATGTATCCGCAGCTGAAAATAGACCCTTTTTTTTTTTTTTTCTGTTCCTTGGGTCATGAGGAAGCTTAAGGAAAGAAGGGAGAGACAGAGAGAGAAGTGAAGGCAGCTCAGTGCTTGTACATATCATGAGGTAGGAATTCATTGCTGAATTAGTCCTAGTTTTAAAGTGCATAGCTTGGTTTTTAACAGCTAGTGAGGTTTTCCTCAAACTGAAAGAAAAATTCCTGGATATCTTCCAGAAAATTTGTTTTTAGCTGTCCCTTACCCACAATCTCCTGAGGTGATTCTCTTCAGAGGTAGCAGCAGCCTCTCCTTTCTATTCTTTCAGCTCCTCTGGCATCTGTTCCTCTCCCCCACTGCTGATATACAAGATTTAACTCGTGCATGAGAAGGCAGAGTGTTTGCTTTCAAACAGGAAGAAAAAAGGACAGAGTCCATCTGGGGTACGAATTTAACCATGGGTTCCTTGTATGACTAATTGTGACTATGTACCACCCTAATTTCCCCTTGAAAATATGACACGGACAGAGGCTGGTGAATACATTCATGCTTGAAATGAACTTAAGCAACACTGAGCTAAAGGGCGAGGAGTGCTTAATTTCAGAGGGAGGTCGGAGTCTACTGCTATCCTGAGATGTCACAAGGAACAACTAAAAATAACCGCCAGGAATGGATTCCTCATTTGCTGTGCACCAATTAAGTGGGACACAGCGTGGCTCAGGTCGTGAATAGGTGGTGGTGAATGTAAACGCAGCCAGGCTCTTGCATCCCCCCCTGCTGAACTCGCTGAGGAGATAGGCAGACCCCTCCAGCTGTTCTGTGCATATGCCTCCGTTCACCCTTCCTGCTACAGATTGATGCTTCCAGCGAGCACTGGTACAGGGATGGATGGCATCCAGAATGACTCATAACAAAGAGCATATGGCAGGAATAGATGTAGCAATCTAACATCTGTTGCACTCCTTATTATTAACATTTCTCACTTCTACTGGAGCTAGTAAGCAAAATCAATAAATATTGTCTTCACAGACCCTACCTGAGGAAATCCCATATCCTCTTGGTTTTGTCACCACTAATTGAGTTCCATGCAAAGGATGAGAATTATTTTATTCTTTAGGCATTTAAAACAATCCAAAATTCTCTCACTCAGAGATGTTTGAATGAGCCATAATTAACAATAACCTGTCTTTAAGCTTATTCCTGTCCTAATGGTTTAAATTACTCCTATTCCACACCCCAAGAGCTGAAGTTTTGTTGTTGCTGCACTAAGGTGAAGGTGATGAGTTAAAAATAGACAGGATGAAAAAGCATTTTCCAAAAAAATAAATACATGATCAGCTCATTGTATAGTCTGCCTTACAGTATGATAGAGGTGACTGCAACTGTACCTAACAAAGGTTAGAAAGAAGAAAGACACATTACCTCTATTTAATTATAATTTTTTTTCTCAGATAATTTTTCTTCAGAGAGAAGTGGGACTGCAAGTGCAGACATGTAAAACTGGAAAATCAGCTGATGAAGCAGAATGTCCGCTTTGCAAAAGATTCGCTGAGTGGGGACATGAAATATAGTGGGCAGCCCCTTGCAAGCAGAGATCAAGTCATGTATCAAAACTAACACTTCAAACCTCAAAAGATATCCAAAGAACAGCGTTGTGACTGGATGATCTAAGTTACTCCCTTTCAGTCGAGAGATGGAAATAGTTGCCAACAAAAATGTTAGGATTTGACAAGACTTGGCAAATTGCTGGGATATAAAATCATGTTTTGTGAGTTATAAGGCCTTCCAGGAGATGTGACAAATCCTGAAAAAGGGTGGAAAAGCATGCACAGCCCACAGAAACTTACTCCCTTTTCATGGACCTGCCAAAAGAAAGGAAATGTGAAAAAAAAGTGCACAAGAGACTTGCCAGTGCCAGACTTACCATTTCATTTAATAAGCACACTTCATAAAATGTTAGAAAAAAAAAGATTGTGGTAAAGGATACGCATATTATTATAAATAGTAACTAGTTCAGAAAGCAAAAGCATTAAATTTTTGCCTTGGGAACAGAGAAGGTCAAATATTGGGATCAAATGTCCTAACCCAAATGGTCACACCTAAAAGATAATAATAATCCTATTAATAGTTCTCTCTAGTATGTATAATTTTTCTTCTTCCCTATCCTTTAAAAACTGATTATTGTTGACATTCCAGATGTTAATGGTAATGGTAGGAGCCATTGACTGCCATTGTCCCAACTCCTCCCTAAGTGAATGAAAGCTAGAGGTGTGTAAGGCAGACCTGGAGAAGGAGCAAGAAAATTACTCTCAAGGTATGGGAGGTATTGGAGGTTGTCCATCATCTGATTAGTCATGGTTCATAACAGGCAGGGGCGGGAAAGCAGGTGTCAATCTTCTGCAGAGCATGTGCATGACCCAGGAGAGAAAGCAGCCCTTCACGGAGCCTGCATGCCACCTGAAGCTTTAAAACACAACCAAACACATAATAGCTCTCCTGACTCCCTGTGCAGGTCACACATTCGTGGTTTTAGTAGGATTTTATCCTCGGTGCTGGTATCAGCAAGGAAGTGGACCAGCAACCAGGGCTGCCCAAACACACTTCTGCAAAGCTTCCCAAGCAGAAGAGAAAGATGACGTTAGTATTGGATAGACCCAGAAGCAGTGAGGCAGCTCTAAGGGCCGAATATGAGAAAAACTTTCTGTGGGAGAGATAGCTTAGTAGACTATGGAAAAGCCAACAGAAATAGTGCACAAGATATTCACTTTGGAAATTTAAATCTGAAAGCATGTTACTCAGAGAAATTCTGTCATAGCAAGATGTTTCAGTGGATGTGGTATTGGTTTAGTGCCACTTCTAGCAGCCTCCACCATGCTAATCAAAATTGCCTTGGGGCTCAAATGCAGAGGAATGTGTCTTAAATGATAAACAAATGCAATGGAACGCTTCAAAACTGATCATGTACAGTATTTAGTACCAGAGATTCTACATTTTAAAAGATCTTAAGTAAAATGTAACTAATTGCTCAAAAACTTTTCCTTCCTTTGCTTTTTTCAAATGTGTCTCCTTTAATTTCCTGAGATAAAATGTGATGTTTAGAATATAAGGTTGCTCATAATAAAGTATTCTAACATACAAAGTGATGGAATTTATTTTAAAATATTGGCTTCTGTGATTGCCTCATGGGATACACATCTTGTTTTCCAGACAGTAACAGGATGCAATAGTTGTGCAGTTATGATTGGATTAGTGGATTTAATTATATGAATGCTTATACTAATTTTCCATTTTGATATGCATCGTGTCTCTAGTCTCTGATAATGGAGACCTCCAATAACATTATCTGGAGCACACTGACATCAGAATGGGCCCTCAAGCACAGATTTAAATTGGGCACTTCAAGACACAATCTTTCACAGAGTTAAGCCTTCTTGCAACACAGTCAAAATGTCTGGGGCACCACCTTCACCCAATGTCATCCATGCTCACCCAGTTATATAATTTGCTAAAAACTCTTCTTCCTTTCCCAGGTGCACATCCTTTCCTCATGCTACCTTCTGAAAGCTCTCCTTCACACCTCAAGATGACACATGAGAATGGTTTGGACTAAAATACCCATATACAATCATCCTCAGATCTTTTCAACCTCTTTTTATTTTACCACTCCAGAACTGGATCCAAATAATGGTAAAACAGTCTATAAAACAAGTTTTCAAAATCCTTAAAAAATATATCAGATTTTCTTCTCTGTCTGCCAGGACTGTATTTCCTATCTCAAATGCATTCGGTTCCCTGGTTGCACTCTAGAAACTAAATACACACCTCAGCTCTCGGCTCAGGTTGCCCAGTTGTATTGAACAGTTGCTCTACCCAGCCCTCCTCTTTCCCCCCAAGTGGAATACATATTTAAATATATACATGTATGGATGTGTATGGATGTGTGTATGTAGTAAATATACACTTACATACACACACAGAGACAGATAAAAATCTGAAGAATTACATAATTGCTTACATAAGTGTGGATTTGGTGGCCTGGGTTTAGAATTGTCATTTGAGAATATTTCTCTTGTTTTGTTATTAGTACAATCTGGTTTGCTGTAGTTTTACAGAACTCAAAAAGAGTTGCCTGAAGCATGATTGTTTTCTTCTAGAAAATAAACAGAAAAATAGAGTCTCACCGCTTACTACCCCTTCATTTATATCTAATTGCGTTGCATTTTCTAAGACACATTTTTTCTTGAAGTATATGCTCTTGCATGCCCAAATATGCATCAAGATTCACTTTTACAGTCACATATACACAGTTCACAAGAATATTTGACCCAGGTGTGAGCTCCAGAGTAATTGTCTTATGACAATAATTTGGTTTTTTAGTCAAGAATTAATAAGACACAAATTGTGACTGATGTCATCAGAGTCCAAAAGTTTCACCCCTTCAACAGATACGTCAAGTCTCTGAGAGAGTCATGCTTCAACCTTGCTGCCAGTCATCTCATCATCAGTGAATTTCTCTATCCTTGCTTTGACATGTTCGACTTCCAGAACAAATTATAGAATATAATAAGGTAATGAAAGTGTGGTGTATAATAGGTTCTAATATATGAAAACTTAGCAATTTGAGAACTAGGACTTAACCTTATTTTGGTTACTTCTGTTTCTTACTGTTCTCTCTAAAGGATTTTAAATGCAGTCCTCATGAACTACAGAAGAATTTGACTTCTCTCTCTCTCTCCAAAATCATATCCTGTCTTAGAGCTTGCAGGAAACCTCCTAAAGAAAAAAAATGAAGCACACATTTTTAATCTTAGCCCAGTACAATTCAGTACACATCCACATGGTTCTTGTACTGTCCTTAAAATTGCAATTTTCTCATTATTTACAAAGCAAAAATAAAATTATCTACTAAGTTCTTCTCAGAATCAGAGTTGAAATGAGCTTGTGCCATTATCCTCTCAAAGCATAAGATGTCTTTATTGTTGAGATAGGCTTAAACTATAAAATAAATTGTAAATCTTTGAGTTATTTGTACTCTCAACTTAGACAATATAATTTCCAAGGAATAATCGAAGTCAATAAGGACAATCTGATAATTTTGATTCAGACCTGAACTCCATTACTGGATGTTTTGATGAGCCTCCCTTATCAAGAGCACATCAAATGTTCTAGCATTAGAATTGGTCTTTTCCTGAAAGCAGAAAGACATTTTTATTGTCAAGCTCTAAAACTGCTAGGTATAAAGCAGCAGAAATATCCTGCTATTGTGTGGAATGGGCAATACCAATAAGTACATGAAGTACAGGCTAGAAATTGTCTCTCACAGATTTTAGACAGATAGTGGGCTACTGATAGGAACTGAAATGCTGATGGGAGAATTTCAAAGGAACCTTATCATTTAATATTATGAATAAGGAGCGGTTTGAGTAAGATTCCTAGATGACCCACATGAACATTGGATTCCATCACCTCCTTTGCTTTTTATTCCACCTGTAGTGAAGAAGAGGAAAGGAAGAAACAGGAGAACAGGAGGAAAAAGACATCTCTTGTTAGGGCCATGTAAACTTTTCATTCTGAATCACAGAAAATACTTAAAACCATGCTTGTTTTTTATCCTCTGTACAGCTTGAGTATTAGTTTTGGCCAACCCAACAAATTATCTGCATAAGTTTTCTTTAACCTCTCCTGTGATGAATGTAACATTTCACGTTCTTGTTCTCAACTGTAAAACCCACCTTTTCTAAATAAATAAGATATTGCGTATGTCTAGTTGGGGCATAGCTAGCTAAAACTGAAGAGATTTTAGGCTAGTCCTCATAGGCAGCATCCATCTTCTTTCAGCTTCAAATAGTGTTAGGGAAGATCATCGTGTTCAAACTGCAAACAGAAATAGTCCTGAGAGAAAGACCTATTTTATGAAGGGCTCTACCTGGAAAAAAATCCATTTTATCATGATGTTTTCCAAAGTTCTAGTTCTACTGATCCAAAGTAAAGCTACTCTGCTGCACCATCTAGTGACAATGAGAACTGCACTTCAGACAACTGATTTAATTAAAATGTTACTCCTTTCCCCCAGCCTTATCTTTCATTAGTTACAGAGTTAAATCCATGTGCCTTTGAAGTCACAAGAGACTTCCTGTTATCTTCAGTGCACTGAGGATGTCATTAGTGCTGCTAAAACATTTCCAGTAACGCTGAAGGAAGAAAAAGTTCTCCTAATTCCAGTGATTCTTTGTGGCCATAGTACTACCATTCTGTGTGGAAACGACATTGAAGCAGAATGTCCTGATACAAACCTTCCTAAAATTGTGGTAGCTTGAATCTCAGGCTTTGCTTTGGCAGACTCCAAGCCTCATTAACCAGAGTTCATTTTACCCTGGCCATTATATTAATGTAATACAAGTTTTGCACTAGGAAACCTGTTTCTTTTATTGAACTCTCTTTACCATCAAACTGAGACACGCAAAATACTCTTGCTTGGATGGAGGTCTGTGTGCTTCTAACGTTGAGACTGCAGCTTTCTCAGAACACCCAGTACCCCTAGTTGGAGATAATAGCTTTTTTAGTACTTAATATTTGGCTTAGTTCAATGGAAAGTCCTTGAATTTCTATGGGGTATTTTTGCCTCTGAAAGCTATTCCACAGACAGTTGGATTCTCTAACTTTCTCTGGACATCACATCAGGACAGCTTTGATGATGACAGGGCCACTGGGTAAACAGCTAACTCTGTACATTTTATATGGCCAATATAAATACATTTAATTAATATATTTCACTCTTATTTTTTCTCACTGTATTGATTACAAAAAGCTTGTCATAAATATATAATTATTAAAATAATTGGTTCTACAAACTTCCACAAGTATGTAGAAGACGTGATTTGATAAATGGCTGTTTCATGGTTTGCCTGGTACTGCAAGTGACATACACTGGCAATTGGCTAGGTGGCACTGGTGCATACTTATGTGGTACGACAGAGATGCGACTGTTTATAATAGGATACTTGTTGGTTGAATTTCCTGGGATGTAATTGTTCATCTGGAGCTTGATGGTGCTATTGCTCTGTACTAATTATAGAACTGGTAGGGATGCTTATACTTAGTTCTCCTTTAGGTTTTCACCTCGAGTTCCCTTGTTTGTGAGCTTGATGTTTGCCATAGGAGGAAAGAAATCAACTACTTCAGATATTGCAAGCCCATTGCTTCAGTGCTGATGATTTCTATGTCTTTGATACATTTCTAAATATCCAACACACTCTGCAAGTTTTGGTTCTGTATAATTTTTCCACACCTGAAGTACAACCAAGAGTTGACAGATTAGCACTCTTGATTCTGTGGTGTTGTATGCATATCAGAAGGTGATAGTGAGTACCCAAAAGTTTTCCCTTTTTTTTATAAGGAATAGCAGTGAGTTTTATTATAGTGATATCTAAAAGTTATTCATTCTCTCTACAACTCAAACTCCTTCCATAGTAGAAAGGAACGGATTTCCCCAATGCAGACAGTGAATTTACTAGCTAAAGCTTCACACTGCCACAGTAGGAGCTTTTCATGACGTCTCAAGGGACTGATTAGAATAACTGGCACTAATTTCATGTATCTATCATGACCAGGGAAAAAATGAGCATGTGTATAACATTTCTGTGCAATGACACTATCCATGCTGGGTATCTCCCACTTCCTCCTTCTCTGTTGCATCTGTGACCCGTAAAAAGGGATTACCTTTGTATGCAATAGTATGGCATTTGTTAGACTTTGTCCTGACTAGGACCTCTGAGAACTAGAGGAATATATAATAACAGTAAATCATCATTCAAATTCAGCAAGTGGAGAAAATAGTTATAGCAAAGCCTACATGAGTGATTGCTGCTGGATGCAGACCTAACTGCATGGAAAACAGTATTCAGGTGGAATCCTTAGGCCTGCAGAATAATTCACTTTCTACTCCCCAAAATAGTATTTGCATTGTTCCCATGCACCAGAACTAAACTGAATTTTAAGGAGGTTCTGTGGGATATACCCCAAAAAGAATGGAGCGATTTTGCATTAAGAATATGCCTGAGTGGGAGATGGAGGAAGAAATAGGTTCAGCTGCCAGCTTCCTGCTGCCAAAGGGAAGCACAGCTGCCTGGTCTATTGAGCCACAATATTCGGGTAACAGCATTTTGGAAGTAAGACACTCCCTGACATTGTAGCTATTGCATATTCAGGTCTCTGTGGCTACCACCCATGCAGTACCCTGGAGTCCCCTCTCGCTCTGACTTTGAGCTAGTTGCTGAGCTGTGCTCTGAGGACTCCTGAGAAGTGATGTGCCTATTATGGCACATGACATGAGAAAGTAGGAAATTTCTCAGAGAAATTAACTTGACAACAGCACAATCTGATCTCAAAATGAGTAGAGAAAATGCTATAAAAGTGTCAGCAAAGTAATTATTTGCATATTCTAATATCTACATTGATTTAATACTCTCTGGGATGCAGACGTATGTGGTGCACCCACAGTTGTACACCTTCTCCTTGCCTCCAGGTTCTGTATTTTAAACACTGTAAAACACTTTCCTCTAGTTTTGCCAAAGACAGGCTTACTTCATGAAGTTGTTTTAAAGGTCTCACTAGCTGTATTGTTTCTGTCTTTGCATTCCTCTCTGGGTTCCTCCAGAGGTAATAATTTTTAAGGTTGTTTACAATCTCCTTCCATACTTTCAATATCTAGAGGTCAATTTTTGCCTCAAACCCATGATGCCAATTTCAATCTTCTGTTCCTTAGATTTTGAATAAGCACCTCTGCTTTTTCCCAGGCTGTCACTATTACTTGGAGGAGTCCTCTCATAAGTTTCTGCAGAGATGCTTCTGCAAAGCTACATCCTCTTGTCAGTAAGAGAGTTCATACAGGTAATAAAATATATGAGATAAAGTCCACACTCAAATAATGATTTATGAAAGTGATATAGGAGAAAAATAATTTAAATTATACACTATGTAAATGCACTGTAACAGAGTTAAAATCTAATTAACAAAGCCATTATCTGGTACACTACTGTTCTGATTCTGCTAGTCCATATACTGCATCATTATGAAATAGTGACTTGTTGGTAGGCTGAAAAAAACTAGCTATCTACTTTTCTTAAAAAGCATATGTCTATCCTACTTCTGGTAACTTACAGAGAAAAACCAAGGTGACTTTTACAACATCTCACAGGACTTTCCTGGATGTGACAGAAATCTACAGCTTAAACTTTTAATTGGTTTTGTTGTTTGATTAACATCAGTGCATCAGTGTGCCTCATCAGGTCATGTGAATGGAGGAAAACAAAACATGCGCAGTTTCTCTTTGCAACATGGAGTCTTATTTCCTTCAACCAGAAGGGATCAAGGTTTACCAAAGAATTAATTTCTAAAGATAATAGTTATTTTCAAACAGTTATACAAATACAAAGGTGGCAGACACACTGTTTGTACTTATGT